>NW_024470326.1:612504-681294 GCF_900496995.4 Aquila chrysaetos chrysaetos | reverse complement strand
GGTGGCATTTCATTCTGCGTTTCTATTCATGGTATTTGAAGGAGGCTCAGCTCCCTCCCATGCACACCACAAAGCCACAGGAGGTGGGATTCCTCTTGACTCAGTTCAGGTGTGAGCAAAATAGACACCTGCATGTGAGCTCCTTGTCTCAGCTCCCATCTGAATTAAGGGAGAGCAAAGGCAGGAGTCAGGTGTTCAGATGCAAATCCCTGGTGACATTTGAACGGCCAGAGGTGGTCCAAGATACATGTAGGTAACAGCAACCTGTAACAGAGAAGTTCATAGAGACAGGGCAACATCTTGGGAATCATGCATGAGCCTGGTGGGAAATTCCTTTGGCCAAGTGACATGGCAGCTTATGCCCAACTAAAGGCCAAAAGAACCTTTTCCTACTCCTTATCTTCATGGCACTTGACACAGGTATTCATATGAACGCTTGCAGTCATGTACCATAGCGAGAGCTGGGTCTCTCTCTTTTCCATCAGCTGAATTTACTGTACTACCACTGACTGTAATGGCATGTGTCCCAGGTTCGTCCCCACACTGCCTAACAGAATTCAGGGCAGGTACTCTGTTTCATGTCCAAATCCAGGGCCACAGAGCTACACGAGATGCCAAGGCTGGCAGGGACCTCACAGGAGCTGCAGGAAAGCAATTCCCATTCAGGGTGGGTGCGTCATAGATGTCCCAGACGGCATCACAGAGAGTGGGATTTGGTGCCTGTTTGCCATACACTAAAGGCATCAGTCAGAGGCATCAGTCGTCAGATGCCATCATGAGGCAAGGTCTGCTCCTTCTCCACCCAAGAGCTGCAGGCATTGCATGAACAGGAAGCATGTCACACAGGGGTTTTTACTCACTCCCTTGATGGTCCAGTCAATGAAAAGACCAAGAATTTTCAGAGTGTGCCTGGATACATCTTGTCTTCAAGGACATCATCCTCCAAGCACAGCAATGGTCCATGTCAAAAACTCGGTGGAAGCTCAAAAAGGGTTCAAGGGCACCAAGATGAACTTTTGGTACTTCAGGAACTGTTACAGGAGAAAAAGAGATAAGGTAGGACCACTGCTGAAATGAGGAAGAGTAGCTCTAGATAGATCTAGGTACTCTACGTCACAGCCTCGGTTAATACCAGCAAGGTCTCCCAGGCCTTTGAGCTGTGAGGCAGGACTCTGGAGGAGAACAACCAGCAGTGCATGGGGATCAAGCGCGGGGTTACTCAAGCAAACTACACCCTTACCAGTCCATGGGAAACCATAGGGGCTGCATCCAAGGTGTGCTGAGAGAGTGATTTTTTTTTCTCGAGGAGGCGCTGGTCTGGTATGTCCCCAGTAAGAAAGGAACTCGGACACAGTGAGCTGCATTTTAAAATTATGTTCATCATCGTTAACACTATAAGGAGAGAACCATGCAGATCATCTTAGGCCCCTTTAGATGGTGAGAACCCCATGGTGGTGTTAGCACTTGAACGGGCTTTCTACCTGGAATGCAGCAAACCATGCAGACCCCATCCATAGAAAACAGTCTCCTCTTTTGGTCATCCAAGCTACTATAGGATTTTCTTACAAGGAACAACTCTACTCATCGTCTCAACAGTCAAACAGAAATGATGTTTTATGAGAATGTTTTGCTGCACGTTTTGCTGCTGCTGGTTAGATACAGGCAAGGCCACGGCAGGAGGCATGATGTCCAGTACAGAGTGGGACCTGCCTGCAGGCTCGTGTGTGATAATATGCTGCTGAGGTCGTCCTGTGGCCCAGGGATCTGTGCAGCATAACACAGGTTTGATGGCCGTGCTGGACGCGCAGCAGGGTGCAGCGCAGCCCTAAGAACTCGATGTTCAGTCTTTTTGTGGTCAGGACCAGTGTTCAGGTTTCCCTGTGAGAATTCTGTGCTCCACTACGCTGCCACAGCTGAGATGCCGTGGCCCTAATGTGCACTGCCAGGAGGAGCTGGAGACCCATGCTTGTCACAGAACTGTGATGGTTTTGGATGAAATGAGACGTGGTGGACAGCTTGCTGAGCTGTGGTGCTGCAATGGAGGGCTACAGGCTCTGCCCAGGGAGCAGCAGGGAGGACGAGGACTATGTCCCCTGTATGAAGGGGAAGCTTGGATTTGTGGGGGTCTTCTCTGTGACAGACCAACAGGTTGGACCAGTTTTTGTCATTTAGGATGAGAGCAGGAGTCAGCAGGAGTGACCTCGTGTTTGCAGTTACAAACTGCTTGCTCAGGAAGAGGAAACAGAAAGGTCTTTTGTTAGCAACCCCAGGAAGTCTCCAGGTTCATGAGCAGGCACTGTGGAAGGTGGGTGAGGAGGCAACGAGGCACTGGAGCTGTAAGGACCTCATGTCCTTTTGCATGTGCAGAGTGTTTACTTCTGGTGACTACATCCTACGATCAGTACTGGGCTGTGTGCCACCCCCTGCTCTCTACAGGACTCAGGAACTGCCAGGTCTGTCTCCTTCGCTAGGGGGATTTCTGTCAGCTGCGAGTAATCATTTCAGTCATGTCCCAGATAGCGTTCTGTGGCCCAAGTGGAGTGGACCACTTCTGTGATTTCACCCCATTGCGGAGCTTTCACACACTGGCACTGTGACACTCACGCTCTCTTTGCTGTCATGACCTGCTTTTAGATCCCATCCTCCCCTTCCTGTTCACATGGTCATCCTTTGTGCATTAGAGCTGCCACCCTGAGGAACGTCTCCCATCCGGCGCGGCAGGCAGAAAGACTTCTCCACCTGCTCCTCCCGCCTCACTAGTGCCACTCTTTTCTACGACCACCCTCATCCTTGGTGTGTGATGCCCAGAAGAGCCCTCCTGAGATAGGCTGACAGAGCCCCTTATCTACACATCCTCACATCCCTGTTCAATCCTCTCATCACAGCCTGTGGCCTAGAAAGGTTGGGGCAGGGGGACACTGAGAAAATGCTCAGGGAAGCTGTGAGCTGCACGGAGAGCCCATGGGAGTTGTGGGCCTGCAGGAGGAGATCGCTTCTGGTTCTCTTTTGAACCAGCCCAGAGGACATGGACTGGCACGTGCGGTGTCCTGGGCACTCCCCTCCAAGTGTGGGATGTGAAGACGGCTTTTGGTGTGCGATGCAGCAGAGAGGTGCTGGTGGAGCTGGCTGGTGTCATCACGAGGCCTCTCTCAAACATCTTGGAAGGGGGCAGAGAGATCAGGCAGGTTCCAAGGATCCTCAGAAAAGGCAAATCTCAAAACCATCTTCAAAAGGGCAAAAAGGCGGATTTGGGAGTGTGACAGGTTGGCCACCTTCACCTTGGGAGTGTTACAGGTTGGCCACCTTCACCTCAGTCCCTGGCAAGGGGACAGGGAAAATGCTCTTGCAGCCATCTCCATCGCTTTGAAGGACAAGAAAAGGATTGCTGAACCCATGTGGGAGGGGAAAGAAGGGCATGCTGTGTACCTGGACTTTTGCAAGTCCTTGGATGTGGTTTCCCATAGTCTCCTTAGAGCGGATTGTTGACATCTGGACTGAAGACGTGGACGATGCAGTGCATGGGAAGTTGGCTGGATGATCAGGAACGAATTCCATCAGTGGTAGAAAGTCCTCTGGGAACCCAGCAGCATCCCTCCGTGATCAGCAAAATTTCATAAAAGATCATTAAAAGCTGGAAATTAAGACTTTTTCTGCTCTTACATAGATTTCCTTTTCTGCATAGGCTTCCACATTTTTCTAAATTTACATTCTGGTCTTGATTCAGTTTGTCCGCACAGAGGTGGCCATGGCATCCAAGCTGCCCTGTGGTAACATGAAGCACCCATGTGGGAAAGTGATGCAGGAACCCTTCGGATCTACGAGTGGGTTTGCAGGCAGGGAACCTCTGGGGTGGTGCAGGGCATCACCTTCCTCCAGTGCTGCTGGGTAGGCTGTGAAGAGGCCTCTCAAGCACAGCAGACAGTATAGTCCTCTTGGATGGTGGCTGTGAGGTCACTTCTCACTGGTCAGCAGGGAGAGAGATACTCTGAGGTCATGAAGGTCATCAGGAAGCCACCCTCAACAAGGTGACACATTGGGGAGGTCAGGAGGAGCCTGGGCAAAAGAAATGGGGGATTTTGGGGGAGGGAAGAGGGCCTTGACCAACAGACACAAAAGATTTTGAAGAGGTAAAATGGGTTAAGGGGACGTTGCTCTGAAAACATTCCTGTTAAGCCCTTACACTATCTCTAACTAGTAAGCTCAAGCCCTAACGCTACCCCTAAATACTACCTCCTCACCCTGACAGTAGTCCACCGTTACTAACCTAACTGAGCTTAGGCTATCCCTAACCTCAAAGCTTACATCTAAGCCAAATCCCAAACCCATAACCCCTTACCCTTACACTTACCCGGTTGCTCACCCTAGCCCCTAGCCTCTACCCCTAGTATTAACATGTTGGCCTTAATCCTAGCCCTCACCCCCAGCCCTAAACAAAACCCTGACCCACCATGCTAGCCCACACCTTAAACACTAGCCAGGAACCTCAGCAGGAGAACCAAACTCTCTCCCTAAGCCTTTGCCTAATCCCCAACCCTGAAAGGTGAGCTCTAATCCCTAAGCTCCTACCTGAACACCGAATCCCTGAAGCTCTCTTTCCCACGCTCTACTGCCCTCATCTTGGTCACCTCTCCTCAACTTTACGTAAGCTGTTTGGCCCCCTGGGACTGGCGCAGGGATCGTGAGGTCCCAGAAAGGTCACATGGCATTGCGACAGGAATGTGAGGTGACCTATACCTGATGAGCTCGTAGGCCACAAGGAGGAGATGGGTGGGAATGCTATGGTGAGGTCAGCTGTGCCTCAGGATCTCATGGGACAGCAGGAGGCACAAGGCTGGGAAGGTGGCTGGGAGGTCCCTTCTGTCCTTGGAGTTGATAGGCCAGCAGCAGGAAGATGGCTGGGAAAGGGACTGTGAGGTCACTTCTTTCTGAAGGAGCTGATAGGTCAGCCCGTGACTCATGGCTGGCATATGTGCTTCTACGCTCACATCTGCCAGTGTGTCTCTGCCAGGCCAGCAAAAGTGTCTTGATTGTGAGAATCCCTTTCCCCAAGTACCTGGTAGGCCCGTCCAGGACGAGGGCTCGGATATGGGTTCTCACACCTCTTCTGCCTGACTACGTGACAGGACAGCAGCAGGCACGTGGCTTGGAAGGTCACGGTGAGGTTACTTCTGGCTGGTCAGCTGACATGCCACAAGAAGGCTGATGGGTTGGGCTATCACTCTGACACCAATTGTGTCTGAGAAGCTCATAGGCCAGTAGGAGGCACATGCCCATGAAGGCAAGTGTGAGGTCACTGGAATCTCCAGTCTCATGGGGTCATTGGCCATCAGCAGACACATGGCTGGTCTGTTGACTATGACATCACTTCTGCCTGAGAATCTGACAGCCAGCAGCAGGCACGTGACTTGGTAGTTGTTCTGTACCTGGAGGTTCTGGTTTCTTACGTCCCCAGTAAGAAAGGCACGCAGCCTCGGTGCAGTACCATTTAAAATGCCATTTGAGAGAGCAAACACTACAAACAGTGAATAAGGCCAAGCTGCATACAGGGCTGTATTCGGAGAGGCGTGGCCACCCAGGCAAGGCTGTTCTCATCCCTCTGGCCTCGGCACTGGTGTGGCCACATCTGGACTAGTGTGTCTGGGTGTGGGGTTCCCCGGTCTGGAGGAGTGGGGAAGAACTGGAGCGGTCCCAGAGGACATCTGCCAGCATGGGGCCTCTTTGGAGAGGCTGAGGGCCTTGGCCTTCTTTAGCCTGGTGAAATGAAGGCTCAGGGCACTATAGTAGTAGAGCGCACCTGCGTGAAGGGTGGCTTCAGAGATGGTGGAGCTTTTCTTGGTAGTGGGAAGAGAAGGAAACCTGCGCAAAGTGCAGCTTGGAAGGTTCAGACTGGATGTGTTGAGAAAGAAATGTCACTCAAAGGGTAGCCTTGTGGTGCAAGAGGTCACCCAGAGAGAGCCCGGATCAGCCCATGGCGTTGTGTTGCAAGGAAAATCCAGCCAGGCTGGAGAGACATCAGTGAAGGAACAGAAATGCTGGGGTGAGAGCTAGCTGGGAAAGCAAGATGGACATCAACAGCCTGAAGGGAAGGAGGTAAAGCATGGGACAGGTTATGACAGCCTGCAGTAGAGATGGCCAAGTGCTCTGGCAAGGCTGAAAGGCAGAACAGGTCCAAGGGTTTTGTCATCTTGGATTTGACAGTAGCTTCTGCCACTGAGGCCTACCAGGTAAAACTTGTTTTGAGGCTCTGGACTTAGTTTCTTCCTCACCCCTGCTTGGGGAGGCCAAGAGGTGTTGCACAGTTTTCCTACTCTTGGCATTGCTCGACCCTCACATCTTGCTGCCCCCAGGAAGAGCCCTGACTCACCTGTGAGGGACAGAATCTGTCTGCCCAAGGCCTGGAGATCAGGGCTTGGCCTTTCTGCTGCATAAAACAAACCAAATATTTTCTCAGCATTAGAGCCACCTTCACAGTGCTTTTGCCTACCTGCAATCACAGCCTCCAGTTATCTGCTCTAACGAGTCCCTGGGGAGGCTTTGTCAGTAATGGCCCTCACCTCAGTGGGGCCCATTAATGCTTCAAGGTACTTTGCTTCTGACTTGGACTTCTTGAGAAGTTTCTTTCAGTCTGCTCTCAGTAGCTGAGTTCCATGGACTCAGCCTCAAACACACCATGGGGCTCATTAAAATACAGAAAGCTCTAACGAGCCTTGTTTCTTCCTGCAATTTTCTCCAAGTCTTCAAGACTTGTACAGCTAATTAGAAAAATTTCATAGTGTAGTTAAGGAGGAAGATTTCAAACTGCACCTATACCCATGGTTTTTTTTCCTTTTAAAGAATAGTTTTTCTTACTCTTCAGTTTAGAGAAGAGGTGATAGAAGCATTCTCCAAGTGATAATGATCCAGAGTGTCTCCTCAGGAGGTCTGGACAGCTAGGAAGAGCAGTCCCTTGAGCTCTGACACTGTATGGACAACCTTGCTCCTCACCTCTCAAACCTCACCACTTCTGACCTTGGCCACCTGGGGCTTACATCTCTGTTCCTTGCCTCAGTTTCCTCCACTGATCTCTACAGTTGGATGTTACAGCTCCATTGCATCATCTCCCCCCTGCTCTCCTTAGAGAGCTGGCTGCACACAGGCCCAGAAGAATTTTTCCTCTTTGCAAGCAAAGCAAAGAAAATCATAATTAAGTTTCATAAACAACTGTCACACTCCTCAACCATATGCAAAGTCCAGCTGCCCCTAATGAGGCTGCCTGTCTACAAGGGATAATCTTACGAGAAATGTTTCTGATGAATACGAAAAAGTTAGATACAAACACAATTAAAGAATTGGCTAAAGAGACTATTAGACTACTGGAAGACAGGCAAGCTTTTAACTCCCTGAAGCTCAAAGCAGCTGCATAGGGGAGAGGTATCTGAATGAACAAAGAGCAAGGGAAGGAGAGAAGTGGAGCATAATGGAAAGGGCCTTTGCCTAGGCAGCCTGCATCTGAAAAGATGACTTTCACAAATGGTCATTTTGTCAGGACAGGTGTAACTACATGAAAGACTAGAGAAACTAAATACACCGAAGAACAGGCAGAACAGTGGTAACGCAATTACAGGGAAAGACTGATATTTCTTTCGAACGTCCTCTGCAAAGGGTCGTGGAATTGGTAGGGGTCTCTTGAGAGTGAAGACAAACCCAAGTTGCGCCCGTCTCCTTGTGATAAATGAATTTAGTCTCAAACAGGATTCCGATCAAAGTTTACAATTTATTAAATGAATAAAGGCAAGCAAACAGCGCTGCGTGGATCAGCAGTCTCTGCTCTACCAAGATGCACGCTGTGGAAAACAACCCAGCTTCTTTTATAGTCTAACACTAGTTACATCGTGTCCTTTCGAGACTCTCCTCATTGGCTGAGGGGTCTTCAGTTCTCCTAGAAACTTCTCGAACTCTCCTCATTAGCTGAGGGGTCTTCAGTTCTCCTAGAAACTTCTCAAACTCTCCTCATTGGCTGAGGGGTCTTCAGTTCTCCTAGAAACTTCTCGAACTCTCCTCATTGGCTGAGGGGTCTTCAGTTCTCCTAGAAACTTCTCGAACTCTCCTCATTGGCTGAGGGGTCTTCAGTTCTCCTAGAAACTTCACGGACTCTCCTCATTGGCTGAGGGGTCTTCAGTTCTCCTAGAAACTTCTCGAACTCTCCTCATTGGCTGAGGGGTCTTCTATGCAATGTATCTCCTCACTGCTCCTCGCTGCTCGGGCATGACAGCAGACATCCTGTGCGACAGGCGACACCCTGCACAGCACTAGCTGTGGCCACCAAACCCCAAGCAAGTTTGCAACAGACACCCCCCCCCCCCCCAACAAATGCATATAACAAATTGCTTACACACTGCCACTTCAATACACCCTCTATTCATACATAGTAAAGATCACCCCGTTCATAACCTCACTTAATACTATGATAAATGCCTCAGTTCTCCCCTAGGATCTCTTGTTTAACACTGCGCAGTTAACAACAAAACCGGTTTTGGGCTGGCAAAAAAGAACTATATACATATCATCTGTTTCCTCCTGGCCTGTGGTTATACAAGGACCGACCAAATGGTTAAAGTGAGGGTCACATTTTATTATGCGGCCCTAGCATTGTTTATATTGACACGAATCAGATGAACACATTTCACACTTCCCAAGGGTAAATCAGGCCTTGCCAACCTGATTGCCGTCATGATGAAGGAAGTGCATTTGTGCATGAGGGGAACATGGTGGATGTTGTTTACCTGCACTTCAGCAAGACTTTTGGCACAGTCTCCCTCAATATTCTTCTGCTCAAGTTAGGACAGTACAGTCTGGATGGATAGACAAAGAGATGGGCAAAACACCAGTTGGATGATGAGGCTGAGAGCAGTGGTGACGGGGCCATACCCTACCTGGAGGCCAATGGGACATATTGGCGCATTGTGGGGCTGCACAGGGAACTCTCCTGGGCGCTGTGCAGTTTTACACCTGTATCCATGACCCGGAGGAGGCAACTCTCACCACGTTTGTTGGTGGCACTATATTGGGAGGACCATTCCTGTGCCTTGGGATGCCATTCAGGGGAACCTAACAGGCAGAAGGACTGTCCTGTCAGGGACTTTGTGAGATACAAGAAAGACAAAGGCCAGATCCTGTGCCTGGGATAGACTAACAGCCTGCAGTGGCTGGGGAAGGGGGCTGCCTGGCCAGAGAGCACCTCTGAGGAAACAGCCCTGGTGGTGCTGGGGGACAGAAGGCAAAACACGATCCAGCAGTGATCCACGGCTACCTGGTAGCAGAGGTGGCCAGCAGTGTCCTGGAGTGTAGAGAGAAGAGCCTCGCCAAAAGACGGGGAAATTATTGTCTCCCCTGCCCATCACTTGTCAGCCACCTGTACACTACTGTGTCCCTTTTTGGGACCCTGGTTCAAGTGTCCTGGGTCTGGCTGGGGTGGGGTTCACTTCCTTCGTAGCAGCCCCTATGCTGTTCTGTTTTGCATTGGTGCCTAGAACAGTGTTGATAACACACCAGTGTTTTAGCTGTTGCTGAATAGTGTTTGCACAGCATCAAGGCCACCTCTGTTTCTCACTCTGGTCTATGGGAACATATATAGCTAATGGTCACAAGAGCATGCCAGACGCCTTTAGAAGACCTTGGACAGAATAAACAAGAAGACAAAAATAAGAAAGATACGAATTAGAAGAACACAGGTGCGCATTCCACGATAAAGGGAACTTGGCACAAAGAACCTCAATTCGCCAGTTTATCTTGACCAATTAGACTGAGACAAGTTTTGCATGTTTTAGTTAGTATAACCTATTATGTCTTATGTTTATGCGTATGTACAGTGTTGATATAACCAATCATTAAGTGTAACTAGGCACGTGGACAGCACGTGAATAATGTGTGTAACCAATAGTAAAATAGCTAAAGGCATGTACGGATGTAACCAATGTATAAAATTATGTCTGATGCTCTAGTAAAGGGTCTTCAACTATGATCATATTGATCTGTCATTGAGTCCATGATTATGCTCCTGCACTGCTCCCTCCCAGCAAGTAGGCTGGGGGTGGGCGAGAAGTTGGGGGGCAATGGGACACAGCCAGGCCAGCTGACCCCATCTGACCAAAGGGATATTCCATACCATATGACATCATGCTCAGCAATAAATGCTCAGGCAGAGGAAGAAGGCGGTGGAGTTTGCCTGTCATTCAAGGTGTCTGTTGAAGGGATACTGGTTGGGTGTCACTCTGCTTGTGGGAGGTGGTAAGTGATTGCCTTTGTATTGCCTGTTGAGTTGGGTTTATATTTGTTTTAATCTTTTTTCACTTACCTATTATCTGTTTTTATCCCAATCCACAAGCTGCCCAACAACTCCATGCAGCAGCATGGGTAGAGACCTGGCCGGCTAAGGAGTGCTCTGAGGAGAAGGGCCTGGGCAGCAGGATGATGCCATATGAGCCAGTGGGCCTCCCATTTCAAAAGGAGAGCAGAGAAACTGGAGAAGGTCCGGAGGAGGTCTGCCAAGGTGGAGTGAGGGGCTTAAGGCACGAGCTGCGAGGAGAGTCTGAGGGAACTGGGCCTCTCCAGCCTGCTGAAGGAGGCCTGGGGCCACCTAAGAAGAGCCTACAGCTACCTGGAGAGATGGTGGAGCCAAACTCTCTTCTGCAGTGGCCAATGATATGACAGAGGCAGCAGCCACAAATTGCCTCTTGGGAGCTTTAGGCTGAGCCTTAGGAAAAATAAAATGGACTAGGAGGAGTGTTGTTGTGATCTCCACCTTTGGAGCTCTTCTTTGCTCCTCAAAGTCACAGCCAGCCTGGAGGCTGGACTAGACAATCCCCAACAGTCTCTCTCCCACCAACCCTTCCAGGAGCCTGTGCCTTGGCACACACTGTACAAGAAGAGATCGAGTTGGAGGCGAGGGTCTCTACATCATACGCTCATCGGACAATTCAGGGTGGAAGGGAGCTTAGGTGGTCTATAGTCCAATGCCCAGCTCCAAGCAGGGCCAGCTCTGAGGTCAGACCAGGTTGCTCACGTAAATGTCAGCATCCACAGAGAGAGTTGACACATGAACTAGGCATCTAGGCCACCATTACAGCAATGGAGACGAGGCATTTGACCAGGTCCCTGAGCACAGCTATGGGTATGCCACGCCTCCTGAGATTCCTGGGAACATCCACCTTCTTGTCCACAGGAGTGGGTTCCTTATGCAAGTTTCCTGGCGTATCTGCAGACCAATGGGGTGCTTTAGGCTGCAAACAGAATTGAAAGCAAGCCTGTGACTGGGGTTCTATCAGCTTAATTGCTACGAGAGAGGGAGATGGAGGGATCTCAGAGCTGCCAGGTTCCTGCTGAAGATTTAAGGCCTCTGAGATAGCAGCAGAAGATAAGTGTTTTGAACTGGCATAGCCTTTAGATCACTTCACATGTGATGGCTCTGCTCCCCCATTTCAGTCATTGGCACCTGGAAACCACCCTTGCTTTTCAGGACAGCCTGTGATCCAACCCCACTGTGGACTGTCATGCTGGGGGTCGACCAGCTAGAGAGCAGCTGCACAGAGAAGGACCTTGAGGTCCCAGAGGACAAGCAGCTGAGCGTGAGCGAGCAATGCCCCCTCATGGCAAAGGCCACCAGCCTCCTGGGCTGCATGAGGAGAAGCCTTGCTGGCAGATGGAGGGAGGTGATCCTTCCCCTCTACTCAGCACTGCTGAGGCCACAGCTGGAGTGCTGTGTCAAGTGCTGCGCTGCCCAGTGCATCATACTTGTTGACCTACTCAAGCAAGTGCAGCAAAGGGCCACAAAGCTGGTTTAAGGGACTGGAGCATCTTTCCTAGGAGGAAAGGCTGAGAGATGTGGGACTGTTCAGCCTGGAGAAGAAAAGGCTGAGGGGGCATCTCATTAATGTGTATAAAATTCCATCTGAACCCCAGAAAACTGTGTTTGACTGTGAGGGTGGTTAAACACTGGAACAGGCTTCCCGGAGAGGTTGTGGAGTCCCCATCCATGGGCGTACTCCATACCCACTTAGATAAGGTGCTGAGCAACATACTCTAGCTGAGCCTTCCACAGCTGAGGGGGTTGAACTGGTCCCTTCCAATCTCAACATGTCTGTGATTCAGTGAGTATAAAGGAGAAACAAATGAACGGAACAATAGTAGGGACAGAAGGTGTACCCCGGGGTACCAGCAGGGTTACCACTACTACCCTGGAGTACCAGTAGGGGCAAAAGGTGCTACTCGGGAGGATGAGGTCGGGATGCCAGGTCTACCCCACCCCCATGGTTAGGGAGGCCAGGTCAACCCCGGCGCTTGCTGGTAGGGAGGCCAGGTCTACCCCGTAAGCACCAGTAGGGAGGCCAGGTCTAACCCACTGGCGCCAGCAGGAAGGCCAGGTCTACTACGCCCGCGCTGTATGGGAGGCTAGGTCTACATCGCTAGCGCTGGTAGGGTGGCCAGGTCTACCCCATAGCATCAGGCAGGGATACGAAACCTACCCCAGAGGGTCAGGCAGGGAGGGTGGGTCTACCACCGGGAGCCAGCAGGGACAGCAGTTGTACCCCAGAGTACAAGTAGGGGTATCGGTACTACCCCCAAGTAGCCGGGGGGGGGTTACCAGGTGCTACCCAGGAGTACTAGTGGGGGTATCAGTACTACCCTGGAGTACCAGTAACGGTACCAGGTAGTACCCCAGAGGATCAGGTAGGGGATGCCAGGTCTACCCCACCCTCATGGGTAGGGAGGCCAGGTCAACAATGCGCTTGCCGGTAGGGACGCCAGGTCTAGCCTGGAGCACAAGTAGGGACAGCAGGTGTACCCCGGGGTACGAGCAGGCGTACCGCTACTACCCTGGAATACCAGTAAGGGTACTGCTACTACCCCGGAGTGTCTGGAAGGGACGCCAGGCCTACCCGCGATGGTCAGGTAGGGAGGCCAGGTCTACCCTGTCCATGCGGGTAGGGACGCCAGGCCTACCTGGAGCATCAGGTAGGGGTACAGGCCGATGCCAGAGGGTAGGTAGGGAGGGCGGGTTGACCCCCGCACGCCCACTGTGATGCCAGGTGTACCCTGGAATACCAGTATGAGCATCGGTACTACCCTGGAGCATCAGGTAGGGACGCCAGGCCGAGCCCGGAGCTTCAGGTAGGGAGGCCAGGTCTGGCCCGGAACGCCAGTAGGGACAGCAGCTGTACACCGGGGTAACATTAGGGGTACTGGTACTACCCTGGAGTACCAGTAGGGGGAACGGTGCAACCTGGGAGGATGAGGTAGGCACGCCAGGTCTACCCCACCGCCATGGTTAGGGAGGCCAGGTCTACCCCGCCAGCACCGGTAGGGAGGCCATTTAAACCCCGCGCTTGCAGGTAGGTGGGCCAGGTCTAACCCAGTGCGCCAGTAGGGAAAGCAGGTGTATCCTGGGGTACCATCAGGGGTACTGCTACTACACTGGAGTACTAGTAGGGGTAACGGTAATACCCAGGAGGGTGAGGCCGGGATGCCAGGTCTACCCCACCCCCATGGTTAGGGAGGCCAGGTCAACTCCGTGCTTGCTCTTGGGAGGCCAGGTTTAACCCAGTGTGCCAGTAGAGACAGCAGGTGAACCCTGGGGTACCAGTAGGGGTAATGGTACTACCCTGGGGTACCAGTAGGGGAAAAGGTGCTACTCAGGAGGATGAGGTCGGGACTCCAGGTCTACCCCACCCCCTTGGTTAGGGAGGCCAGGTCAACCCCGCGCTTGCTAGTAGGGAGGCCAGGTCTACCCCGCAAGCACCGGCAGTGAGGCCAGATGTATCCCACCAGTGCCAGCAGGGAGGCCAGGTCTACCATGCCAGCACCGGTAGGGTGGCCAGGTCTACCTTGCCAGCGCCTGGTAGGGTGGCCACGTGTACCCCGGAGCATCAGGTAGGGATACGAAGCCTACCACAGAGGGTCGGGTAGGGAGGGCAGGTCTACCCCTACATGCCCATTGTGACTCCAGGTGTACCCCGGAGTACAAGTAGGGGTACCGGTACTACCCCAGAGCGTCACATAGGGACGCCTGGCCAATCTCGGATCATCAGATAGGCAGGCCAGGTCTAGCCCGGAGTGCCAGTAGGGACAGCAGTTGTACCCTGGGGTAACAGCAAGGGTATTGGTACTACCCTGCAGTACCAGTGCTGGTAACGATGCTACCCGGGAGGATGAGGTCGGGACGCCACGTCTACCCCACCCCCATGGTTAGGGAGGCCAGGTCAACCTTAAGCTTGCTGATAGGTAGGCCAGATCTATCATGCCCGCACCGGTAGAGAGGCCAGGTCTACCTCGCCAGGGCCGGTACGGTGGCCAGGTCTACCCCGGAGCATCAGGTAGGGATATGAGGCCGACGCCAGAGGGTCAGGTAGGGAGGGCGGTTCTACCCCCTAGCACCCATTGTGACGCCAGGTGTACCCCGGAATACCAGTAGGGGTACCGGTACCACCCCAGAGCATCAGGTAGGGATGCCAGGCCCAGCCTGGAGCTTCAGGTAGGGAGGCCAATCTAGCCTGGAGCGCCAGTACAGACAGCAGGTGTACCCATGGTACCAGCAGGCGCCCGCGCCTTTAGGGAGGCCAGGTCTACCTCGCCAGCAACGGTATAGTGGCCAGGTGTACCCTGGAGCATCAGGTAGGGATACGAGGCTGACGCCAGATGGTCAGGTAGGGAGGGCGTGTCTACCGCTGCACGACAGCAGGGACAGCAGTTGTACCAGTAGGGGTATCGGTACTACCCCCAAGTACTCGGGGGTGGGGTTACCATGTGCTACCCTGGAGTACTAGTGGGGGTATCGGTACTACCCTTGAGTACCACTAAGGGTACCAGTAGTACCCTGGAGGATCAGGTAGGGGACGCCAGGGTAGGGAGGCCAGGTCTAGCCTGGAGGACAATTAGGGACAGCAGGTGTAACCAGGCGTACCAGCAGGGGTACTGTTACTACCCTGGAGTACCAGTAGGGGTAACGGTACTAACCGGGAGGATGAGGTCCGGGACACCAGGTCTACCCCACCGCCATGGTTACAGAGGCCATTTCTACCCCGCCCACGCCAGTAGGGAGGCCAGGTCTACACACCCCACACCGATACGGAGGCAAAGACAACCCCGCCCACGTGGTTATGGAGGCAAGTTCTATCCCACCTGCACGGGTAGGCAGGCCAGGTCTACCCCACCCTTGCCGGTAGGGAGGCCAGGTCTACCCAACCCACACCGGTAGGGAGGCCAGGTCTACCCTGCCTGTGCCGGTAAGCAGCCCAGGTCTACCCTGCCTGTGCCGGTAGGGAGGCTAGGTCTACACGCCTGAGCCAGTAGAGAGGCCTGGTCTACCCCACCAGTGCCAGCAGGGAGGCCTGGTCTACTGCACTGGCACCGGCAGGGAGGCCTGGTCTACTCAACCATTGCAAGCAGGGGAGGCCAGGTCTACCTAACCCGCGCCAGTAGGGATGCCAAGTCAAATCCTCCTGCGCCGGTAGGGAGGCCAGGTCTACCCTGCCCACGCTGGTAGGGAGGCCAGGTCTACCCGCCTGTGCCGGTACGGAGGCCAAGTTACCAATCCCTTACTAGTGGGTAGGCCAGGTCTACCACGGCCGGCGCAGGTAGGAAGTCCAATTTTATCCAGTTAGCTCAGGTACGGTGGCCAGGTCTACGCTGCCATGCGGGTAAGGAGTCCAGATCTACACCTCCCTTACTAGTAGGGAGGCCAGGTCTAGCACGCCCACGCAGGTAGAGAGGCCAGGTCTACCCCTCCCGAGCAGGTATGGAGGCCTGGTCTACCCCTTACTTACGGTTAGAGAGGCCACATCCACCCTGCCCGCGCTGATAGGGAAGCGAGGTATACCCTGCCCACGCTGATACGGAGGCCAGGTCAACCCCGTCTGCACCGGTGGGTAGGGAGGTCAGCTCTACCCTGCCCGCGCCAGTAGGGAGGCCAGGTCTACCCTGCCTGTGCCGGTAGGGAGGCGAGGTCCACCAAAACCACACAGATACGGAGGCCGGGACAACCCCGCCCACGTGGGTATGGAGGTAAGTTCTACCCTGCCCGTGAGTAGGGAGGCCAGGTCTACCCCGCCCACACCGATACAGAGGCCAGGACAACCCCGTCCATGCCGGTAGAGACGCCAGGTCTACCCCGCCCTTACCGATAGGGAGGCCAGGTCGACCCCGTCCTCGCTGGAAGGGAGGCCATGTCTACCCCGCTGGCACCGATAGGGAGGCCATGTCTACTGCAAAAGCTCGGGCAGGGAGGCCAGGTCTACTCCATCCGCCCAGGTAGTGAGGCCGGTCTACCCGCCTGCGCCGGTACGGAGGCCAAGTCTACCCCTCCCTTACTAGTAGGGAGGCCACGTCTACCACGCCCGCACGGGTAGGAAGTCCAGCTCTACCCCATTAGCGCAGGTAGGGAGGCCAGGTCTTCCCCCCCCGCGACATAAGGGAAGCCAGGTCTACGCTGCCGTGCGGGTAGGGACTCCAGATCTACACCTCCCTTACTAGTAGGGAGACCAGGTCTACCACACCCACGCAGGTAAGGAGGCCAGGTCTACCACATTAGCGTGAGTAAGGAGGCCAGGTCTACCCCATTAGCCCTGGTAGGGAGGCCAGGTCTACACCGCCCGCACCAGTAGGGATGCCAGGTCTACCAACCCCACGCCCGTTGGGAGGCCAGATCTACCCCGCCTGCGCCGGTACACAGGCCACGTCTACGCCTCCCTTACCAGTAGGGAGGCCATGTCTACCCTGCCTGTGCCGGTAGTAAGCCAAGTCTACGCCCCCGTGCATGTAGGGAAGCCAGATCTACACCTCCCTTACTCGTAGGGAGGCCAGGTCTACCCCGCCCGCGCCAGCAAGGAGGCCATTCTACCCCGCCGTTGCCGGCACGGAGGCCTCGCCTACCCTGTCCGCACAGGTAGGGATGCCAAGCCTACCCTAGAGCAAGAGATAGGGATACCAGGCCGACACCAGAGTTTTAGGTAGGGAGGGCGGGTCCACCCCCACGCGCCCATTGTGACAACACTTGTACCCGGGAGTACCAGTAGTGGTACCAGAACAAGCCCGGAGTACCAGTATGGGTAACGGTACTACCCCGGAGCATCAGGTAGGGATGCCAGGCCTACCCCAGAAATTCAGGTAGGGAGGGCAGGTCTACCTCCGCGCACCCATTGTGACACCAGTTGTACCCAGGAGTAACCGTTCTGGTACCGGCACTACCCCGGAGTACCAGTAGGGGTACTGGCACTACCCTGGAGTACCAGTAGGGGTACTGGTACTAGCCCGGAGCTTCAGGTAGGGACGCCAGGCCTACCCCAGTGGTTCAGGTAGGGAGGGCAGATCTACACCCACTCGCCCATTGTGACACCCGTTGTACCCGGGAGTACCACTAGTGGTATAGGAACTACCCTGGAGTACCAGTAGGGGTAACAGTAGTGCCCCAGAAAATCAGGTAGGGACGCCAGGCCTACGCCAGAGGGTCAGGTAGGGAGCGCAGGGTCTACCCCCGCGCTGCCCATTGTGTCGCCAGGTGTACCCCGGAATACCAGTAGGGATACCGGTACTACAACAGAGCATCAGGTAGGGACGCCAGGCCGAGCCTGGATCTTCAGGTAGGGAAGCCAGGTCTAGCCCCGAGCGCCAGTAGGGACAGCAGTTGTACACCGGGGTAACATTAGGGGTGCTGGTACTACCCTGGAGTACCAGTAGGGGTAACGGTGCAACCCAGGAGGATGAGGTAGGCACGCCAGGTCTACCCCACCGCCATGGTTAGGGAGGCCAGGTCAACCCCGCGCTTGCCTGGTAGGGGACCAGGTCTAACCCAGTGCACCAGTAGGCACAGCATGTGTACCCCGGGGTACCAGCAGGGGTACCGCTACTACCCTGGAGTACCAGTAGGGTACCGGTACTACTGTAAGAGTCGGTCAGAAAATCAGCATTGTCTCAACATTTTCATCAGGAACATGAACAGTACATTACCTGACAACGGCCTGTTTGGAGCGCAGCGGCCAATCCCAAGGACAGAATGTGCCGTACAAGGCTCCTGGAAGGTACCTGGCTAGAGCCGTTAGTGGTAACCGCATAGCTACTGTCAAAAAGGATGGATTGCAACCGTTGCCATAATATCGATGAAGAAATCATGAACTCTAGATGAACCTTGCTTCATTATAATACCAAAACACACCTCCTGGTCGAAGGCTACCCGCCTCCAAGACTTACCACGCCTCAGACACTGACCCTGCACCTGCGTGATAGCCTCGCTCGAGAAGGGCGGAGATATGATAATTGTATTCTGAGAAGGGTGGAGACTCCTGAGGCAGAGGTGGAGCAAGGTGTGTTACTAAGCATAAAAGATGACTTCTGAACAATGGGAATTTGAAGCTTCCCCACCAAGGACCACAACGATTGACGACGCAGCATTAGCTGGACCCGGGACCGTTAGGACGTCTTGAGATCAGCGGTGGTAGCTATAACCTCTCTTTCTCCTCTCTCTAAACTTAACTTTACTTTTCTCCTTTCTTTCACTCATCTCTAACTATCGCGTGCCTCTTCACAGGCAATACAATAAAGTTTTACTGTGTGATTACTGCTATCCCCTTTGGTGTTGGTCACCTTAAGTTTTGCACTTTCGAGATCGTAGCAAACGAACCATCACGAGTCCACCGAGTGGACCGTGACACAGGCCTACCCTGGAGCATCAGATAGGGATACCAGGGCGACACCAGAGGTTCAGGTAGGGAGGGCTGGTCTTCCCCCGCACGCCCATTGTGACACCAGGTGTACCCCAGAGTACTAGTAGTGGTACCGGTACTAGCTGCTAGTACCACTAGCGGTAACGGTACTACCCCGGAGCATCAGGTAGGGATGCCAGGCCTACCCCAAAGCATCAGGTAGAGACGCCAGTCCTACCCCAGAGGGTCAGGTAGGGAGGGCGGGTCTACGCCCACACGCACACTGTGACACCAGCTGTACCCCGGAGTACAAGTGGGGGTACTGGTATTAGCCGTGAGTACCAGCAGGGGTACCAGTACTAGCCGGGAGTACCAGTAGGGGTAACGGTACTACCCCGGAGGATCAGGTAGGGTTGCCAGGCCTACCCCAGAAATTCAGGTCGGGAGGGCTCATCTTCCCCTGCACTCCCATTGTGACACCAGTTGTACACCTGAGTACAAGTAGGGGTACCGGTACTAATCGGGAGTAGCAGTAGGGATAACGGTACTACGCCAGAGTGTCAGGTAGGGACGCCAGGGCAAGGCTGGATCATCAGGTAAGTAGGCCAGGTCTACCCCGCCCGCGCCAGCAGGGAGGCCATTCTACCCCGCTGTTGCCGGCACGGAGGCCTCGCCTACCCTGTCTGCACAGGGAGGGAGGCCAGGTCTAGCCCGCCCTTGCCGGTAGTGAGTCCTAGTCTACCCCGTCCGCACAGGTAGGGATGCCAAGCCTATCCTAGAGCAACAGCTAGGGATACCAGGCCGACACCAGAGGTTCAGGTAGGGAGGACGGGTCTACCCCCAAGCGCCATTGTGACAACACTTGTACCCGGGAGTACCAGTAGTGGTACCGGAACAAGCCCGGATTACCAGTAGGGGTACTGGCACTACCCTTGAGCGTCAGGTCGGGATGCCAGGCCTACCCCGAAGCATCAGGTAGGGATGCCTGCCCAATCTCGGCACATCAGGGATACAGGCCAGGTCTAGCCCGGAGCGCAGTAGGGAGAGCTGGTGTACCACGGGGGTACCATTAGGTGTATTGGCACTACCCTGGAGTACCAGTAAAGGTACCGGTAGTACCCCGGAGGATCAGGTAGCGGACGCCAGGTCTACCTTGCCCGCATGGGTAGGCAGGCCAGGTCAAAAACACGTTGCCGCTAGGGAACCACGAGTAGCCTGGAGCGCCAGTAGGGACAGCAGGTGTACCCCGGGGTACCAGCAGGGGTACTGGTACTACCCTGGAGTACCAGTGGGGATAACGGTACTACCCAGAAGAATGAAGCCTAACTTCAACAGGTGGAGCACTTTTCACTCTTCCAGGTGCATCAGTAGCCCATACCCCTGGGTACACTTGGTTTAAGATGTCCTCGTTAATGCTTCCTTCTAGGGGGAGACTGGTTAGGTTAGGCTCAATATTTGAACATATTGCTGATCTTTTACCTCCAGAGTAATTTCTCCCTTTTTCAAATACAATTTTTGCTCCCAATTGTTCCAACAAGTCCCTTCCCAAAAGTGCCTTTGGGGAGTTGGGCATATATAAAAATTTAGGAATGCCCCACTGTTTTCCTAATTTATATTCTAAAGGTTTACAAAAATATGCCTTTTCACTTTGGCCAGTCGCTCCTTTCACCATGACATAATCATCTCCTAGAGGCATCAAAGCTTGATTCAGAACCGATTAGGTTGCTCCTGTATCTACCAAAAATTCTACCTCTTGTTGTGTTTTCCCTAGCTTAATTATAACCAGTGGATCCACTAGGGTAGATTCCCCAGGTTCCCATCAATCTCCCTTCACATGGGCTACCGTTCTTCCTGTTTGAGCCCTCTGATCCTCCTTGTTCCTTGGGCATTCCTTTTTCCAATGACCGAATTTCTTACACAAAGCACATTGATCCTTGCCGAGTCGGGGCAAGTCTCGTCTAGGCCCTCTTCCTCTTTCTTCCTGGATAACAGCCAGTAATTTCTTTTGCCCTTGCCTATATCCTTCCTCTCTGTTACTAAATACTCTCCATGCTTCATCCAACAATGTTTCTAAATTCCTACTCTCTGTAGGTCGTAATTTCTGCAGTTTACGCCTTATATCCCTTGTAGATTGACCCAAAAACAGGGAGACTAATTGTTGTATTCCTACCTCTGACCCAGGATCCAGCGGTGTGCTGCGGCGCATTACATCCCTCAGTCGATCCAGGAATTCAGATGGAGACTCGGAAGGACTCTGTTTATAACTGCTATATAAAGCTGACCAATTTATAGTTTGGGGGATTGCTTTCTCCATTCCTTTTGCAATCCACTCCTGATACCCCTGCAATCTTTCCATATGTGCAGATCTATTAACATCCCACTTTGGGTCTTGGAGAGGGAAATATTCCTTAATGTCCCCTCCTGTAATCTTATAATGATCTTCAGCAAGGTTCCCTGCTGTTTTTAAAATCAGCTGTTTCTCTGTCTCAGTCATATATTCCAATAATAGCTGTATATCCTTCCAATCAGGGTTATGCTGTTTTACAATAAATTGGAAATGCTTAGTTACACCTATCGGATCACTCCTATAATCTTTTGCAACCTTTTTCCATTCCCCTAGGTCAGCAGTAGAAAAGGGTACTTTGATTAACATCGTCCCACCATCCGGCCCCACCGCCTCTCGGAGAGGTGCTTGTAAAGCTGTTGAGGTAGTTTTCTTCCTAGTACGGGAAGATACAGGGCTGTTCGGGGGGGTCGGAGTTCTATCCGAGTCTGCATCCTGTTCCTGTGATCGAGGGGGAGGCTTAAACAAATCAGTTAGATCTTGTTCTGGTACCTGATGGATTTTATTTGCCTTAGTACATCTTTGTCCAATACTACATGCCGAACAACGCCACCTCAGTTTACCTCTAAGCTCCTTGTTGTTCTCTCGCTCAAGTGCAAGCCCCATGGGGTCCTGTGGGGGTACCATTCCACAGTCCCTTTGCCACTCTGGATGATTTCGGAGGGTGAAAAACATGTCTGCATACGAAACCTCATCCCATTTTCCTTCTCTCCTTAAAAACAGCATTAGTTGTAATCAAGTATTATAATCTATTGACCCATTAAGTGGCCACTTAACATCACCTTCTAACTTATACAACAGCCACCATTGATTGCAGTAGTTAATAAGGTTCTTTTTACTTTCCGTACCTCCGGACCCAACAATATCTTTCCAGTGGGCAATTACACAACCCAAAGGACTCTTCCTCAATACTCCTCCTTGATTGTTTCCCATTTTAGTACTCCTCCTAATGATTCTTAAGTTGGATTTTGGCTTCTCCTTTAATAAGCTTCCATGCAAATTCGTTTCTTACACTTCTTTATAGTCTTCCCCCAGTTTTCTTCCCACACGTCCCAAATTTCTGGAATTAAATTTTCCCTTCCACACCAATCTCACTATTTCGGATTCTTAGTAAGCCCTTTCCCAATCATAGAAGTGTGGAATTTAGGAAAACACTCAAGGCAGTCTGGTTTCCTGTCTGTTAGATGTACAGTACCACCTCCTCCCACAAGATTTACACTTCAACAAAACCCAAGCCGGATGCTAATTGCTAATTATCATATAGTCCAGTTGCAAGCCCACATACAAAACAGGGAATCACCCCTATTAAGACGTAAAGACATTCACACATTAACAAACATACATACACCTATAAATTTCACCATATCATTTCCACACACCCACACAAAATCTTTAACATTAACTTCCAAACATTCACATCATACAATCATCGCTCCAGTTGACAACCTTTCAGCAGCTGCAAAAGTAAACCAAGCGCAATTGCGAGGGGGTCCGCTTACCCTTCTCCTGCCTCTTATATACCAGTCATCGACAGGTCCGTCCTGGCTCCCGATACTGGGAAACAGCGGTCACCCCAGGATTTGCTCGATCTACCTCCAAGATCGCTAGTGGCCGCTCTATCGGTCAGCAAATCCCCCCTTTTCTACCATACAGGGTACCCTCCTCCCATACGGGGACTCTGCTGCACGCCAGACGTCTCTGCGCGATTTACCAGCTGCCCCGGCCTGTACCTTTACAGGCTCCCTTTGTGAAACATACCGTTTGGTCGGCGGCTTCAGGAGGTCGTTGTCTGCTCCTGCGGTGAGTGGCTGGCAGCGGAGGCTCCTCCGAGGAAAGTGCTCGGTGCGCGCAGAGGGGCGTCCGCTCCACAGTCGGTCCCACAGCCAAGCAGAGAGTCTCCTGCCTGGCTCGCCAAACTGACGTGTGGAAACGGACTCCACAATCGGTGAGATTAGTAGTATGTTCATTAGCGCTGGGCAGCACGGGGGGTAGTCCCACCAAAGTCGTGCGCGCCCGACTCGGCAGTTCGTTTCAAGTTTATACAGTCAAGTGTTACATATTCACAATATGCCTATACATATGCATGACCTGTCCCTGCTTCATGTTAAAATTAGCTCCGAGAGGACATTTCCATAGTCTCCTCTCAACTGCGCTTGCGCAGTGCCTCTTTATGGTGGTCGTCTGGTGGTCGCAGAGATGAAGATAGATGACTCCTCTTCATCACCGCTAGTAACCTTTCTTCTTGCGCAGGCTCAGTGATTTCCTGGTATTCACCCAAGCTACAAGAACAGTCTTAGCTGGCTCTTGGGGCCTGCGCCTGCTTCTTATCAGGAACTGTCTCTACCTTATTGGCTGGTTCTTAGGACCAGCTCTTCTTATCAAGGACTGTCTCTATGTCAGCTAATTTCAACAATGTAAGCGCTAAACTTCATCTTTCATCCCCCTTTATTATGTCTACTGAGATTCTTTTGACTCCCCTTGTCTCACCAGGGTACCATCAGGGGTACTGGTACTACCCTAGAGTACCAGTAGGGGTAACGGTGCAACCCAGGAGGATGAGGTCGGGATGCCAGGTCTACCCCACCCCCACGGTAAGGGAGGCCAGGTCAACCCCGCGCTTGCTGGTAGGACGGCCAGGTCTACCACACTGTCGCCAGCAGGAGGCCAGGTCTACCTCGCCAGCGCCGGTAGGGTGGCCAGGTCCAACCTGGAGCATCAGGTAGGGATATAAGGCCTACCACAGAGGGTCAGGTAGGGAGGGCGTGTCTTCCACCGGGCGCCAGCAGGGACAGGAGTTGTAACCCAGAGTACCAGGAGGGGTATCGGTAATACCCCCAAGTAGCGGGGGGGTGTTACAGGTGCTACCATGGAGTACTAGTGGGGGTACCGGTACGACCCTGGAGTACCAGCAAGGGTACCGGTAGTATGCCTGAGGATCAGGTAGGGGATGCCAGGTCTACCCCACCCCCATGGTTAGGGAGGCCAGGTCAACCCCACGCTTGCCGGTAGGGGGGCCAGGTCTAACCCAGTGCACCAGTAGGGACAGCAGGTGTACCCCGGGTGGTACCAGCAGGGGTACTGCTACTACCCTGGAGTACCAGTAGGGGTAACGGTACTAACCGGGAGGATGAGGTCGGGACGCCAGGTCTACCCCACGCCCATGGTTAGGGAGGCCAGGTCAACCCCACGCTTGCTAGTAGGGAGACCAGGTCAACCCCGCAAGAACCGGTAGGGAGGCCAGGTCTACCCCGACCATGCGGGCAGGGAGGCCAGGTCTACCCCACCGGCACCAGCAGGGAGGCCAGGTCTACCACTCCTGTACCGGTAGGGAGGCCAGGTCTACCTTGGAGCACCAGGGGGGGATACAGGGCCTACCCCAGAGGGTCAGGTAGGGAGAGCGGGTCTACCGCCGGGCGCCAGCAGGGACAGCAGTTGTACCCCGGAGTACCAGTAGGGTTATCGGTACTACCCCCAAGTACTGGGGGGGATTTACTGGTGCTATCCCGGAGTACTAGTGGGGGTATCGTTACTACCCTGGAGTACCAGTAAGCGTATCGGTAGTACCCCCAGAGGATCAGGTAGGGGACGCCAGGTCTACCCCACACGCATGGGTAAGGAGGCAAGGTCAACCCCACGCTTGCCGGTAGGGAGGCCAGGTCTACCCTGACCTTGCAGGCAGGGAGGCCACGTCAACCCCATGCTTGCCGGTAGGGGGGCCAGGTCTACCCCACATGCACCGGTAGGGAGGCCAGGTCTACACCAACATTGCGGGCAGGGAGGCCAGGTCTACCCCACCCATGCCAGCAGGGAGGTCAGGTTTACCCCACCGGCACCAGCACGGAGGCCAGGTCTACCTCGCCAGCGCTGGTAGGGTGGGCAGGTCTACCCCAGAGCATCAGGTAGGGATATGAGACCTACCACAGAGGGTCAGGTAGGGAGGGCAGGTCTACCGCCAGGCGCCAGCAGGGACAGCAGTGGTACCTCAGAGTACCAGTAGGGGTATCGGTACTACCCCCAAGTAGCCGGGGGGGGTGTGTGTGTATACCGGTGCTACCCCGGAGTACTAGTGGGGGTATCGGTACTACTTTGGAGCACCAGTAAGGGTACCAGAAGTACCCCAGAGGATCAGGTAGGGGACGCCAGGTCTACCCTACCCACATGGGTAGGTAGGCCATGTCAGCCCCGCGCTTTCCATTAGGGAGGCCAGGTCTAGCCTGCAGCACCGGTAGGGACAGCAGGTGTACCCCGGGGTACCAGCAGGGGTACCGCTACTACCCCGGAGTACCAGTAAGAGTACCGGTACCACACTGGAGCATCTGGAAGGGACGCCAGGCGTACCCGCGATGGTCAGGTAGGGAGGCCAGGTCTACCCCGACCTTGCGGGCAGGGAGGCCAGGTCTACCTTCTCCATGCCGTTAGGGAGGCCAGGACAACCGCGCCCTCGCCAGTAGGGAAGCCAGGTCTAGCCTGCCCACACCGATACAGAGTCCAGTTCAACCCGTCCGCGCTGGTAGGGAGGCCAGGTCTTCCCTGCCCTTGCTGGTACAGAGGCCCGGTCTACCCCACCTGCGTTGGTACGGAGGCCAAGTCTACCCCTCCTTTACCGGTAGGGAGGCCATGTCTACCCCGCCTGCGCCGGTAGGGAAGCCAGCTCTACCCTCCCCACGGTGATACAGAGGCCAGGTCAACCCCGTCCACGCCGGTAGGGAGGGCAGGTCTTCCCCGCCCTTGCTGATACGGTGGCAGGGTCTACCACGCCCATGCCGGTAGGAAAACCAGGAATACCATGCCCGTGCGGTTAGGGAGGCCATTTCTACCCCATTAGCGCAGGTAGGGAGGCCAGGTCTACCCAGCCCACACCGATATGGAGGCCAGGACAACCCCGCCCACGTGTGTACGGAGGCAAGTTCTACCCCGCCCCCGCGTAGGGAGGCCAGGTCTAACCTGCACATGCCAGTAGGGAGCCCAGGTCTGCCCTGCCCACACGGATACGGAGGCCAGGACAACCCCGCCCTCGTGGGTATGGAGGCAAGTTCTACCCTGCACTTGCTTGCAGGGACGCCAGGTCTACCCCGCCTGTGTGGGTAGGGAGTCCAGTTCTACCCCTCCCTTACCAATAGGGAGCCCAGGTCTACTTCATCCACTCCGGTAGGGAGGCCAGGTCTACCCCACAAGCGCTAGCAGGGTGGTCTGGTCTACCCTGTCCGTGCGGGTAGTGAGGCCTGGTCTGCCACACCGGTGCCTGCAGGAAGGCCTGGTCTACCAACCATTGCCAGCAGGCAGGCCATGTCTACCTCGCCCACGCTGCTAGGGAGGCCAGGTCAACCCCATCCATGCCAGTAGGGAGGCCAGGTATACGCCCCCGCGCGGGTAGGGAGGCCAGGTCTACCCCATTAGCATCGGTAGGGAGGCCAAGTCTACCCCATCCGCCCCGGTAGATAGGCCAGGTCTACCCCGCCGGCGCCGCTAGAGAGGCCAGGTCTACACCGCCTGCATGGGTAGGGAGGCCAGGTCTACCCTGCCCTTGCTGGTACGGAGGGCAAGTCTACCACTCCCTTACTGGTAGGGACGCCATGTCTACCCTGCCCACGCCACTAGGGAGGCCAGGTCTACCCAGCCCACACAGATACGGAGGACAGGACAACCCCGCAAGCATGGGTATGGAGGCAAGTTCTACCCCGCCCGTGCGGGTAGGGAGGCCAGCTCGACTCCTCCCTTACCAATAGGGAGGCCAGGTCTACCCACCCCACGCCGGTAGGAAGGCCAGGTCTACCCCGCCCGAGCGGGTAGGGAGGCCAGGTCTACCCCACAAGCGCCGGCAGGGTGGCCTGGTCTACTCAACCATTGCAAGCAGGGAGGCCAGGTCTACCTCACCCATGCTGGTAGGGAAGCTAGGTCTACCCTGCCCACGCCGACACGGAGGCCAGGTGAACCCCGTCTGTGCCGCTAGGGAGGGCAGGTCTTCCCTGCCCTTGCTGGTACAGAGCAAGGTCTACCCTTCCCATGCGGGTAGGGAAGACAGGCCCATGCCGGTAGGGAGGGCAGGTCTACCCGCCCACACCAGTAGGGAGGCCAGGTCAACCCCGCCCACGCCGGTAGGGAGGCCACGTCGACCCCACCTGCGACAGTAGGGAGGCCAGGTCTACTCCACCACATGGGTAGGGAGGCCAGGTCTACCCTGTCCTTGCTGTTAGGGAGGCCAGGTCTACCCTGCCCTTGCTGGTAGGGAGGACAGGTCTACGCCCCCACGTGGGTAGGGAGGCAAGATCTACCCCTCCCTTACTAGTAGGGAGGCCAGGTCTAACACGCCTGTGCGGGTAGGGAGGCCAGGTCTACCTCATTAGCGAGGGTGTGTAGGCTAGGTCTACCCCATCACCCAGGTACGGAGGCCATGTCTACCTTGCCTGTGCCGGTAGGGAGGCCAAGTCTACCCCTCCCTTACCAGTAGGGAGGCCATGTCTACCCCACCTGCTCCGTTAGGAAGCCAGGTCTAGCCCACCCGCGCGATAGAGAGGCCAAGTCTATCCTGTCCGTGAGCGTGGGGAGGCCAAGTGTACCCTGACCATGCGGTTAGGGGGTCAGATCTACCCCGCCCCTGCGGGTAGGGAGGCCAGGTCTACCCTGCCTGCGCCAGTAGGGAGGCCAGGTCTACCCTGCTGGCGCTGGTGGGGAGGCCAGGTCTACACTGCCCGCGCCAGTAGGGAGGCCAGGTCTTCACCCCTGCGCTGGTAGGGAGGCCAGGTCTACCCTGCCACGCTGGTAGGGAGGCCAGGTCTACCCCATTAGCACAGGTAGGGAGGCCCAGTCTACCCTGCCTGTGCTGGTAGGGAGGCGAGGTCTACCCACGCCACACCGATACGAAGGCCAGGACAACCCCGCCCACGTGGGTATGGAGTAAAGTTCTACATCGCCCGCACGTGTAGGGAGGCCATGTCTACCCTGTCCGTGAGCATAGGGAGGCCAGGTCTACCCTGCCAAATTGGTGTAGGGAGGCCATATCTATGCTGCCCCTGTGGGTAGGGAGGCCATCTCTACCCCATAAGCGTGGGTAGGGAGGCCAGGTCTACCCTGCCCATGCGGTTAGGGAGGCCAGATCTACCCCGCCCCTGTGGTTAGGAAGGCCAGGTCTACCCATCCCGCGACAGTAGGGAGGCCAGGTCTACACCCCCGCGCGGGTAGGGAGGCCGTATCTACCCCTCCCTTACTAGTAGGGAGGCCAGGTCTACCACGCCCGCGCAGGTAGGAAGGCCAGGTCCACCAAATTAGCGTGGGTAGGTTGTCCAGGTCTACCCCAACCGCCCCGGTAGGGAGGCCAGGTCAACCCTCCCCACGCGGGTATAGAGGCCAGGTCTACCCCACCGGCACCGACAGGGAGGCCTGGTCTAGCCAAACATTGCCATCAGGGAGGCCAGGTCTACCTTGCCCACGCTGCTAGGGAGGGCAGGTCAACCCTGTCCGCGCTGGTAGGGAGGCCAGGTCTATTCCGCCACGCGGGTAGGGAGGCCAGATCTACCCCATTAGCGCGGGTAGGGAGGCCAGGTCTACCTCATATGCCCCGGTAGGGAGGCCAGGTCTACTCTTCCTGCAACGGTACGTAGGCCAAGTCTACCCCTCCCTTACCTGTAGGGAAGCCATGTCTACCCCTCCTGCGCAGGTAGGAAGCCAGGTCTAGCCCACCCGCGCAATAGGAAGGCTAGGTCTACCCTTTCCGTGAGCGTAGGGAGGCCAGGTCTACCCTGACCATGCGATTAGGGAGGCCAGATCTACCCTGCCCCTGTGGGTAGGGAGGCCAGGTCTACCCCGCCCACACCAGTAGGGAGGCCAGGTCTACCGCATTAGCGTGGGTAAGGAGTCCAGGTCTACCCTATCCACCCCGGAATGGAGGGCAGGTCTACCCGCCTGCGCGGGTAGTGAGGCCAGATCTACACCTCCCTTACTAGTAGGGAGGCCAGGTCTACCCCGCCTGCACCGGTACGGAGCCCATTCTACTTATCCCTTACCGTTAGGGTGGCCATGTCTACCCTGCCTGCGCTGGCAGGAAGCCAGGTCTAGCTCACCCGCGTGATAGGGTGGCCAGGTCTACCCTGTCCGTGAGCGTAGGGAGGCCAGGTCTACCCTTCCATGCAGTTTGGGAGGGCAGATCTACGCTGCCCCTGTGGGTAGGGAGGCCAGGTCTATTCCGCCGCGTGGGTAGGGAGGCCAGATCTACCCTTCCTTTACTAGTAGGAAGGTCAGGTCTACCACGCCCGCGTGGGTAGGGAGGACAGGTCTACCCCATTAGCGCGGGCAGGGAGGCCCGGTCTACCCCACTGTCGTGGTTTAACCCCAACCACCAACTAAGCACCATGCAGCCACTCAGTCACTCCCCCCCCCGACCCAGTGGGATGGGGGAGAAAATCGGGAAAAAAGAAGCAAAACCCATGGGTTGAGATAAGAACAGTTTAATAGAACAGAAAAGAAGAAACTAATACATATGGCTTCACAGTGGCTTTCTGTCCCTCTGGGTTGCTTATTAGCACAGGTTTTGCTGCAATAAAACTATTTGAAACTCCACCTACACCCAACACTCCTTCCGCATTTACAACTAATGGCCATGAGGAGGGCCAGTTACGCTGTGCTATGATGGTCATATTAGCCCCAGAGTCCAGCAAACCTATCAATTTTATCTGTGATGGGGATGCATTTGCCATAGTGAGGGTACAGGTCATTTGTGGCCTGCTTTCCATAATGCATTGCGACCAAAATACCTGCAGCTTTCCAGTGGACCCAAAACCTTGAGTACCACGAATTACCTGTTCTGTTGCAGGCACACAGCTCATAAATGGTACGAGTTGAGCAATTCGTGTACCTCCTTTTATAGTGACTGGAGGCGTTGCAGTAGATACTATTGCACATATTTGCCCGTGATAATCAGCAGCAATAACTCCCACAGGCACCATTAACCCTTGCAAAGTACTACTTGATTGTCCTATTAGTAAGGCACTTAATCCTTTACCAATTGGTCCCCAGGCTTCCAGGGGCACTTTATGCACTCCTGGGGTAGATAAGGTTACTGTGTGGGCGGTGCATACATCCATCCCGGCTGCTCCTTGGGTTTGTCCCCGTAACTTGTCACAAAGGCTTGTGGTGTCTGCGCTGGATGTTGTACCAGAAAGGGGTTGCTGGAGTGGTAGGGCATTTGTGTCTGCACGCACCCCATCACGCTCTTTATGCCGTTTCCTGACTGGAGGGGTTAACCGTTAGCATGAAATTTAGATTTACATTGCTTTGCAAAGTGTCCCAGCTTTCCGCACTTAAGACATGTAGTTGCTCCCACGGCCACCTGCCCGGCTCCTCCTTTTCTATGTTTAGCGGGACACTTAGCCTTGACATGTCCAGCCTGCCCACAGCAGTAACATTTCTGATTAGACATACGCATTGCAGACATAGCTGTAGCTAATGCAGACATTCTGTGTTCAACAGAGCCCACCTTCCCGCAAGCCGTAATCATAGCTTCTAGGGTTGGATCCCCATGGAGCGTCTTAATCACCTTTTGACAATCTGTGTTAACATTGTCACGGGCTAACTGTTTTGCCAGCATTTCTCGTATATGTGCATCAAATACCTGCCGCTCTATAGCCCCCATCAATTTCTCTACAAACGACAGAAACGGCTCTTTAGCCCCCTGTTTAATCATGGTATATCTTGCCTTAGGCTCCGCCAGCTCCGCCGTTCGGAGCAAAGCTTCTACACCAATAGTCTTTACTTGCTCCAATACAAGTGGATGCCATTGAGCCTGATGTTGAGGATTATTAAATTGACCAGTCCCAGTCGGAACATCAGCTCCGTTACCATAACGTGGATCGGTTTGTGAAAGCTGCAAATTGCGTACTGCTTGCGCCTCTGCTCTCTGAGTCCAGATACTACGAAAAACGGCGCATTGCACAGGTTGGAAAATAATTTGAGCAATTTGAGCAACATCATAAGGTGTCATTTCTTCCATAGTTAATAGGCGTATTAATTGCATAACTGCGGGGGAGTTGGGACCGTATTGTGCAGTTGCCTTTTGTAAATCCTGTATAACTTTCCACGAATATGGTCTATGTTCATCCATAATTCCTTGTCCTGAATCACCCCATACCACAGGGAAAGCCATCGCCCCAGTCCCCCTTAAATTCGTTTCACTGGAGTTGCCTGCTGTTACAGGAACGTTAATTTGCTCGGATAGGTCCCATTTTCCTTCTTGCAGAGCTCGAGCTTTCACCTGCTGCCAGAATTTCAGGGGGTTGTGGGGACTGACAGTAAATCGAGCCGGCGGAAGGACCCAGGGCTGTCCTCAACAACGCGAGCCTCCCTGTAATTGTCCCTCCTTCGGTGTTCCCGCAGACCCCCCAGATTCAGGATCCCCCATATTATTGTCCATGGGATCATCCCAATCCTCTGATGTTTCGGCTGACAGAGCGGGGTACAGACATGAGGTCCCCTGTTCCCCTCCCCGCGCCCGGGGGGGTGCTATTCATCCCTTCTTGATCCTCTGAATCAAGCAGCAAGGTGGGAGGCAGACGGGTTAACCGGCGCCTCTGCCGTTTCAGCGGGGCATACGTCACTACCAGGAAGCAAGTCCTGGGGCCGCTTATATGTTCTATCTTTAATAGTCCGAGGATGTCCTGAGGGCCGCTCATCATCAGAGTCATCAATGAAAGGGTTCTTTTGTCGGCCCCATGGCTTTGGCCGCCCTGCGCGCCTGCCAGAGGACTGGGCAACAGACCCCACGCCCTCTGTGGGAGAGGACTGCCCTCCCCCCACGATAGGGACGTCTGGCTCCTTCATCCTATCCCTTTGTTCTTTAATGTCTTTGACAGTTTCAAGGAGCTGGCGCCAAGTCATCAGGAGTCTGGCTGCCTCCTTAGACCCTCGGGATGCACTGTCAAACAGCTTGTCCCCGAGTCCTTGCCACACAGGCACACTAAATGCAGTCACTGTATCTGCTTTATATCTGTGTTGCTTGCCCCATGAGAGCATTTTCCGCAACATCAACTCTTCTACTTTAAGTCCTCTCTTTTGCAATATTACTTTCCACATATTTACAATTCCGGCGTCCTCTTTACTGAGGGTCCTGCCCATGTTCCCGGCAGCTCACCTGTTTATCTCCAGGTGTCAAGTATCGGTCCGGACTAGCAGCTCTTCCCGCTGCTCTCAAGCTATGCCGGGCTCCGTCTCCACTGCTCTCCTCGCAGTCACAAGCATTATTTACAGCATCACGTTGGGGTCACCAATTGTCGTGGTCGAGACGGACAAACGACACGTACGCATTCTTATACTACAAGCAAAGAAGGTTTTTTTTATTACTACAAGCCAGCAAATTTATACCCATTATACTTGTTACCTTCTACATATGTCTGTCCCTTATTGGTTAAAAAGTTGTCAGAAGTTGTTTTTTTTCACCCCTCATTGGGTGACTTTTTCAGGTTCCTTATCGCAACTGCAAACGGTCAACACATTCCTTAAACTTAGTTTCCCAGGCATGCTTCTCATCCTTTCTTATTCTCTCACGGGAACACTGTAATCTTGTCAAGGTCAATATCCTCCCCAGGCCCCTCAGTCCAGCCGAGGTCCTCCACAACCACAAGAAGCCCAACTTCCCTGAGACAGAAGTAAGAGCAGGAGAGCTTGAGGATCTGGGGGATTTCACAGAAGAACTGGTCCAGAGCACTGCCTTGGCAGAGTGGTAGTGAAAATGTATTGGCTGTGTGCAGCACAGCCTAAAGGAAACCGCTACCCCAGGCGGCTGCTGTCATGTTGGCACAAGCTCTGCTTCCCAGGAGGGTCCCATAGTGCAGGGGCTTGCAGATGGCAATGTAGCGGTCATAGGCCATGACAGTGAGACGATAGAACTCTGTTGTAGCACAGAAAACAAACAAACAAAAAGACATGGGCAGCACACCCTTGGTAGGAGATGGCCCTGGTGTCCCACAGGGAATTGGCCATAGCTTTGGGGAGAGTGGTGGAGATGGAGCCCAAGTCGAGGAGGGAGAGGTTAAGGAGAAAGAAGTACATGGGGGTGTGGAGGTGGTGGTTGCAGACTACAGCGGTGATGATGAGGCCGTTTCCCAGGAGGGTAGCCAGGTAGATGCCCAGGAAGAGCCAGAAGTGCAAGAGGTGCAGCTCCCACGTGTCTGCAAATGCTAGAAGGAGGAACTCAGTGATAAAGCTGCTCTTAGACATTTTCTTCCTCTGAGCATGGGCACCTGTTCAAGGAGTAAAAGGCAGTGACATTAGGAGAGACTTCTCCAAGGACAACCCCATGCCATTTCTCATAGAAATCTCCCTCCCTGAGCTGAATGAGGAAAAAGTCAGCTCATTCCCCAACCCTACCAACGAATGACATGCTTCCTGACCATTTATAATGCAGCTTAGACACCTCGTTTCCATGAGGACATCTCTGGGGCGGGACTCCCAGAGTCAGAGTCAGAATAGAAGCTGACCCGCACCCCCATGCCAACTCCAGAGATCAAGAATATGGCAGACAGGTGGGGAAAAAAAGGAGTAATATGACTACGCTCTGAAAAAAACGAAGCAAGGGGAGGAAGGCAGGCATGTGCTGAAGCCACCCAGCTGTGCTCTCCACCTCCCTTTTAGCCTGTTTGTTGTGTATTGATTGTAGGACACACGCACTTCTAGACTGGAGGTCCAGCTGCGGAGGAGGTGATTCATGCCCTAGACCCCGTGGCCTTGGGGACAGAGGCTGTGCTGGGTGGGAGAGGAGTCCAAGGGCTTGCTACGGGGAAGTTGTCTGAACTGCAGGGGATGTCAGGATGCCCTCCTCTCACGGCATTTCTCGGAGCATGCACTCTCTGCCCATGTAGCTGCTGCCTGGAGCTCAGTACAGCTGGTCTTCAAGAACAGCATCCTCCAAGCTCAGCAACAGTCCAGACCACAATTCAATCTAAACTTGAAAGGCAATTCGAGGGCACCATAATGAGTGGTTACTACTTCAGGAACTGTTAAAGGAGAAGCAAAGATACTGTGTGGCCACTGCTGAGTTTAGTAACAACAAGTGTAGGTAGATCTGAGATACTCCATGTCCTCTTTGCCTCAGTCTTCCCCAGCAAGGTCTCCCAGGCCTCTGGCTTGAGGCAGGACACTGGAGGAGAACAACCAGCAAAGGATGTGGCTCAAATCAGGGGTCCTTGAGCAAACACAATCCTTACCAGTCTATGAGACAGGTGGGGCGGCAGCTGAGGGAGCTGAGAGGGCAAGCCAATGTCACAGTGAGGTCACTCTCCATTGCCTTTGAAAGGTCATGGAGAATGAGGGAATTATCTGATGACTGGCAGAACCCCAAAGTTGCCTGCACCTTTCAGAAATGCCCAAAGGATGAGCAGGGGAACTAAAGGCTGTCCCCCAGAGTGTGTCCACCCAGATCCCATTTCTGGGTGTGTGAAAGACAAGGTGCCTGGATTTACACAGGACAGGTTGTACCTGGCCATCCTCTTTGCTTTCTGTAAAGAAAGGACCAGATCGCTGGAGAGATTGAGAGAGTGCTCTCTTTTACCTGGAAGTCAGAAAGGCATTCAGCATCCTCCTCATCTTGTGTCCAAATTAGCATATTACAGTCTGCATGGATGGGTAAGTGGTTAAAAAAACACCTGGACAGTTGGGCTCAGAGGGACATGGTCCATGCATGGTACTCTGCCTGAAGGCATCTAGCCAGTAGGGTCCTGCAGGGGTCTATGCTGACACCTGCCCTGTTTAACATGTTTATAATGACCCGGAGGAGATGAGAGAGTGCTTTTTCAGAACATTTGTAGATGACACCCTATTGAGGAGAGCAGACACTACACTGAAGCCAGGGCTGCCATTGCACAGTTTCCTGTGGCCAATGGATGGGCCAGGAGGAACATAAGCTAAAGTCCTGTCCTTGAGGTGGACAAAGCCCCTGCAATGATACAGGCCAGGGACTGCCTGCATGGGAAGCAGCTCTGTGCGAAAGGCTCTGGTGGTCCCTGGATTTCACTAGGCAAAATGTGAGCCATCAGCAAAGGTGGTCACCTGTGTCCTGGGCTGCGTTAGCAGGAGCACAGTCAGTGGAAGGGATTATCCCCCTCTACTCAGCACTTTTTAAAGCTCATCCAGATTACTTCTCTAGTTTTTTACCCCCCACCATGACAGAGAGAGACTGGCAAACTGGAGAAAGTTCACTGGAGGGCCTCTAAGGTGGTCAGGCCTGGCGCACATGTGCTGTGAGAAGAGGCTGAGAGCTCGGGCTTGTTCATCCTAGAGGAAGGAAGGTCTTGGGGGAAGACACAGCAGTATGGCACTGTCGCAATAGAGATGGACACGACAAACATCAGATTGTGCAAACATGGCTACTTTATTGTTCTAACAAGCTTTTTTATAACTTTCTTCAGAGTATGTGTTCATATATGATTGGTTTAGTTAGTAACTAAGTCCCTTGCTCGGGACTTTCCAGACTCTCAAGGATACACCACAAGCTGCTCAAGGTCACTCTGCTCATGCACCGCCAGGCATTCGGCAGATTCGCTACGTTCCCTGACAATTCCCCCTTTTTGTATTTGTGCTAAAAATATTGCTCCGGCAGCCCTCTGCAGGGCCCTTTGCAGAAGGCTGAGAAGACAGGGCAACATTAGGAGCACAGTTATCACAATCAAGATCACTACCCCCCACAGTCCTTGAGCAGAGATATCAACCATCCAGACAATCCCCAACCCTCGAACATGTTTCCTAGCCAATCTGACTCATCGCTTTTTGTCAACTTCCTGACTGCCTTCTTTAAGCCCTGTCACTCCTGTGGTCTCTTGAGGGTGTATCTGATCTGCCCCTGAGGGCTTTCCAACAGAGAGCTGCCCCTGGGCAGTGCCCTGCTGCCAGGAGGTGCCTACAGGGCAGAGCTGAGCACACAGCTGGTGGCACTGGGTCTGTGAGCACTAACAGGGAGGAGACGTGGGAACAGAGAAACAGCTCCTGGCAGCAACAGCTCCAGGCAGCAGAGACATGGGCAAGAGGTGAGAGGAACAGGCTAATGGCAAAGGCTGCGAGACCTCCCTGTCAGCCATTCAGGGAACATGCTTTTCCCCTAAAAAGGCCCCTGGTCTCCTCTGCCACCTAGTAAAGCCTCTGCCCTCAGAGCTATGGGGTTCAGGCAGCAGCTGCCTCCTCTGCAGCCATAGGTCACATAAAGGACTCTCCTGAGTGCCCCTCTGTCCCTTCCTGGCCTTGCCTCCCTTGGCAGAAGCATTGGGATGTTGCTCCCTTTTTCTCCACCCACCCCTGTGCTGCTGTTCTTGTTTTCAGGCTCTCTGGGGATGGGGGGTTCAGGTCCTGCCAGGTAGATCTGTCCACGGGAGCAAGGTGCCCAAACCCCCTTCTACCCTGTGGGTCTCTGAGCAAAGCAGTCCCTGGGGTGGGGATAAAGCTGACTCTCCTCTCAAGACACCCTAACTTCAGGGCATCCAGAAGTGCTTAGCTCATCACTGGGGAGAGAAGTGTGAAGGTCACCTGCACTTTGAAACAGGATTCCTCAGGTCGGAGCAGTATCCAATTTCCTTTCAGAGGAACATCTGAGTGTGGTCATGCTCCAGCTATGAGACAAGTGAGCCCAGGGCAGCTGAGAGCAAGGCTGATGGACAGACCAGCCATCCTCACGCTGTACCAAGGGTCTGTCCCTTTGCCTCCCAGGACTCTCAAGATAGCACTTGCCGCGTAGAAGAAATGTGAAGGATGTCTGCCTTCAAAAAAACCACTCCTCAGATACGAGAGGTAGAACAGGAGCAAAACAATCAAAAAATCAGCACAGGTCTTCTCTGCAGTAGGGTGACTCTGGAGGGTCAATGCTGAAATCCATTTGATCTCAGGAGTGGATTTAACCCGACATCACTCCTGGCTCCTATTTGCCTATTGGTACACAGCAGGACTAACTCCTCCAGAGCCCACAGCAGATTGACCTGCTCCCTACTGCACCCTCAGCCAGGACAAGCCAGAGCTCAAATGAGGGAGCTGCATGATAGTCTTCCTGGAAGGACAGATGCAGTGTGGAGGTTTCTGTGAGAGATGGGATTGGTTTTGTTAAGAGAAGTCAGTCCTCACTTGCCACTGCCTTTTCCTCCAAAGACAGGCCCTCATGGTCAGAGGAAGCACATGTCCAACAGCAGCTCCATCACCCAGTTCCTCCTCCTGGAGTTTGCAAATACACGGGAGCTGCAGCTCTTGCACTTCTGGCTCTTCCTGGGCATCTACCTGGCTGCCGTCCTGGGAAACAGCTTCATCATTACTGCTGTAGCCTGTGACCACCACCTCCACACACCCATGAACTTCTTCCTCCTCAGCCTCGCCCTCCTCGACCTGGGTGCCATCTCCACCACTGTTCCCAAATCCATTGCCAATTTCCTCTGGGACACTAGAGCTATTTCCTACTTGGGATGTGCTGCACAGATCATTTTCTTTCTCCTTTTCTTGTCAGTAGAGTCCTCCCTTCTCACCATCATGGCCTATGACCGCTATGTTGCCATCTGCAAACCCCTGCACTACAGGACCCTCCTGGGCAGCAGAGCTTGTCTCCACATGGCAGCAGCTGCCTGGGGCAGTGGGTTTCTCCATGCTGTGCTGCACACTGGGAATACATTTTCACTACCCCTCTGCCAAGGCAATGCTGTGGACCAGTTCTTCTGTGAAGTCCCCCAGATCCTCAAGCTCTCCTGCTCAGATGCCTACCTCAGGGAAATTGGGCTTCTTGTAGTTAGTGCTTTTTTAGCATTTGGGTGTTTTGTTCTCATTGTGCTGTCCTATGGGCAAATCTTCAGGGCCGTGCTGAGGATCCCCTCCAAGCAGGGACAGCACAAAGTCTTTTCCACTTGCCTCCCTCACCTGGCTGTGGTCTCCCTGTTTGTCAGCACTGCCATGGTAGCCTACCTGAAGCCCCCCTCCACCTCTGCCCCAGCTCTAAATCTCATAGTGTCAGTTCTGTACTCGGTGGTGCCTCCAGCTGTGAACCCCCTCATCTACAGCATGAGGAACAAGGAGATCCAGGATGCTCTCAAGAAAATGATTCTACCAATGATATTTCAGCAGCAATGAGGTGTCCTCCTCTCCTCAAAAGCAATCTCACAATTATCTCAGGCAACGTCTGTCTAGTGGTCATTGTATCTGTTATAAACATGCCTGTACACAAATATTTGCTTTCGTCCTGCTTCTCCAGAGGATGAACTGAGTCTATCTGACCCAGAGACCTTCTGTAAATGAGTCTGTCACCATGCTACATTTGACCTCCTTTGTGACATCTCTGTAATAAAAGGAGATTTCCTCAGTGCCCTGTGTGAAGCTTGGGCTTTTTTTCCCAAACGGGGGTACGGAATACACTCAGGGAATTGCAGGCTGAAAGGACTTGCTGTTGTGCTTGGGTGCTGCATGGGCTGAGGGGATGAGGGAATGGGGTGTTGTGTAAGAGGAGGGCTGGACTGAGTCCTCACCTGTGAGTGCCCAGTGCCACTGGAGATCCTGAATGGGATAGAGGCATCTGCTGGGGACTGTCACATGTGGAAGGGCTGCTGACTGACTCATGCCCTTCAGGGAGGTATCAGGAGCCACCAGGACACGCACCAGTGTTGGGTACACACTGGATAGTTTCACAATAATGTCAAAGCAAAGGACGGATAAGCTAACCAGGGCTAACGAGGACTCTGCAATGTCAGGAGAGGCAGTAGGGGCACAGCAGGAATGGGGAAGGGAGACTAGAGCGTGGTTCATGTCACCTTCAATGAGAAGCCATGGGCTGGATCCAGTGACAGCCCTGAACACTTCCTGAGACAGTTGGAATGCCCTTTGATTGTCTACAGACCCATGGGAAGGGTCTGCTTCCCAGCCTGATCAGCACGGCCAGTGTGGGGTCACCCCGTGGCCCAAGGGCTCTGCAACGCCCTTACTCTGCAGAGTAGCACTGCCAGCTCAGGGCCTTGCAGGGAGCAACTCTTTACTCATGAAAGAAAAGGTATAGCTCTGGGTGTCCTGGTCCAATATCTGGGACTAAGTCGGCGAGCTGTGGCCTACTTCTCGAAGCAATTAGACAACGTTTGCCTGGGATGGCCTGGTTGTCTGAGAGCCGTCGCTGCAACTGTGCTATTGATCCAAGAAGCTCGCAAGTTCACCCTAGGACAGAGAATTACAGTGTATGTTCCCCACATGGTGATCACTGTGCTTGAACAGAAAGGGGGGCATTGGTTATCCCTTAGTAGAATGCTGAAATACCAAGTGGTGTTGCTGGAGCAAGACGATGTTTACTTAAAAACTACTACTATCGTTAACCCTGCTGTGTTTTTAACAACTGATCAAGTTGAAGGAGAACTGGAACATGACTGGCTCCAGACAATTGAAGAAGTCTACTCCAGCCGACCAGATCTCCAAGATGCGCCACTGGAAGAGACGGATTGGGAACTATATACCGACGGAAGCAGTTTCATCCGTGATGGAAAACGCTTAACAGGATATGCGGCAACCACTACTGAGAAGGTAATTGAATCACGAGCTTTGCCTTCAAATGTATCTGACCAAAAGGCTGAACTGATAGCTCTTACTTGAGCACTGGAACTAAGTCAAAGAAAGCGAGTCAACATTTGGACAGACTCAAAGTGTGCTTTTGGAGTAGGACATGCACATGGAGCAATAGGGAAAGAAAGAGGACTGTTATCTGCACAAGGAACCACCTTTCAGCATGCAGAACAAATACTGAAATTGTTAGAAGCCATTCAAAAGCCAGCAGCAGTCATGATAATGCACTGTAAAGCACGTCAGTCAGGTAGGACTGTCCCTGAAACAGGTAACTGATTGGCTGATAGAGCTGCTAAAGATGCTGCAGAAAAAGGCATCCTAGCACTAGTTCCAGAGAAAAGTGTAAATTTACCTAAAGATGCTCCAAATTATAATGAAAAAGATGAAGAATTAATTATTAGATTGCAGGCTAATAAAAATGAACCAGGATGGGCTGTAACACCAACAGGTCAAATAATAGTCCCACCCGCAATAATGAGAGAAATTGCCCGGGCTGAACATAGCAAAGTACATTGCGGAACAGAAAACCTTGTTAAGCATTTACAAAAGTGTATTTTGAGTAGAGATATGACAAAGATTATTTGAACAATTACAATGGGATGTGAAATTTGTATACGCAATAATCCCCAAACCAGTAATAAGATTACTTTTGGAATTACGAAACAAGGAAATTCTCCAGAAGAATGCTGGTAAACTGATTTTACAGAATTGCCCTGAAAAGAAGGATATCGATATATCCTAGTTCTCTTTGATACTTTCACTGGGTGGCCTGAGGCTTTCCCTTGCCGCACCAACAAAGCAAGAGAAGTAGTTAAAGTCTTGCTCAAAGAGATCATACCAAGATTTGGGGTCCCTGTAGGAATGTCATCTGACAATGGCCCTCATTTTATAGCAAAGATTGTAAGACAGTTGAGCAAGGTATTGTCTATAGATTGGGACTATCACACCCCATATAGACCGCAAGCAAGTGGGAAAGTAGAAAGAATGAACTACACTCTCAAGCAACAGCTGAGTAAAATTTGTCAGGAAACCTCGCTTACATGGGTTAAAGCATTACCCATGGCTCTATTAAGAATCAGAGTACAGCCAAAAGGGAAGGAAATTTAAGTCCTTATGAAATGTTATATGGGAGACCATATCAAGGGTCCTATGTTCCAAATACCTTGAGCGCTTTCGGAGATATGTCTTTAAAGGGTGTTATGATTTCTTTAGGAAACTCTTTACAAGAACTTCGTCAGTATGTCTCCACAGCTGGACCCTTAGAATTGGACACAGCAGTGCATCCCTTCCAACCAGGAGACTGGGTATACGTAAAGTCGTGGACTGCAGAACCACTAGCTGAGAAGTGGAAAGGACCGTATCAAGTACTTTTAACAACATATACAGCAGCAAAGGTTTGGGGAAAAGGACCTTGGCTTCACTATTCAAGAGTAAAGAAAGCACCAACAGGGAATTGGAAGTCTAAAGAAACCGGTCCTTTGAAATTGAAAACCTATAAATAAGTTTCATGCTATGCACTTGGGAGAACAATTGTGTAAAGCTTATAATATTGGGGTTGTTACTAGGGATATTGTCAGGGGCAGTAATCCTTTTGTGTGTTACAGGTTTTACATATTTTCTTTTAAGTTGTCCTAAACATAAGATAAATAATAGTAGATGTAAAATTACAAAGGCAGAATCACGAACTGACATCATAAAGAATCCGTAGTATAAGATAAACAAAATGATTATTGTCTGAATTACTAATCCTGATATTAGTCGTTCCTGTGATTTTGATAAAAGACAATCTAGTTATACAATTGATTCAAGGTTTTGCGAAGGTACAAAATTTAACCTCAATAACAGCCTGCCTTCCGATTCCAAAGTCAGCTGAAAATCCAATTCCATGGGGAATATTGACATTGAATCTAACCAAAACTTGGGAAAAGATGTGGGACAATGAGAATCAGTTTAACAGATTAAATTGGATGGATTTGGATGGCAATTATTCTTTAAACTTTGAAAGGAGGAATTATAGCATTTTGAATTGCAACATTACCAACCATCCACCTCATGAGCAAAAGAATTAATTTATCATCCTTCAGAAGAAACTTGTACAAACACCCCTTGGAGCTGCCAATTGCCAAAATCATGGAGACAAGTGCAGAGAGGAACTTGGGATCATATTCAAAATAGAGAATGGTGTTTGGAATTTACTGGAGTTACAGGGCCCTTATTAGATCCACCCAGAACCAGAACTATCTATGGGAATTTAGATTGGACTAGACAAACAGAGAAAATCACACATCCTAAATGGAACTGTACGAAAGTCTATACTTGTAATTCTTCTGACCCAGAAGTTCAAAGACTTTATCCAGTAGCTAAAGCTCTAAGATGAGGATGTGCTTGTAGAAATTATAGTAATGTTTTAAATGATGCTTGGTCCCCTCTTAATAATGGAAGGAGAATTGGGCCTGGAATTGACTGTATTAAAGGACAGGTGGAAAGTTTAGGACTAACAGTTTGGGTGAGTAGTGATGGTATGTGGTCCACTCACCTTCCCATGAAGGACTGTGGCAGTACATTCCCCACCCCCCCCATCCCGCCAGCAGGAAACAAAACTTCTCCAGGCAGGGAGAAGGGGAAGGAAACCCTGGAGGCTGCAGGCTGAGATTTGAACTGGCCAACTGAAGGGCGCCAGGTACACTGAGATGACCCTCCTAGCCAATAGAATTAAATGACCACAGGTCAGATTCGACAGGGGTATAAACGGGGTCCTGCCGGAGGACACGTTGGCAGTCCTCCTCGGAGCAGTGGGTCTGCAGTTGGGGACTCCCCCTCGGGTCGGGGCACCGCCCGAGGTAACTCCTTGAGGGAGAGAGCCCTCAGCTTTGAGGTGAGTGATATGCGCATTTTGAGCCATCACTTATAAATCTTGGGGATTCTTAAGTTGGCCGTTAGTTAGTCGTGCATCCGTAACACCCACCCAGGCCAACTCCCCCCAGTTTATATGCTAGACATGATGTCACATGGTATGGAATAACCCTTTGGCCAGTTTGGGTCAGCTGCCCTGGCTGTGTGCCCTCCAACTTCTTGTGCCACTCCAGCCTTCTTCCTGGCTTGGGCATCAGAAGCTGAAAAATCCTTGACTTTAGCCTAAACACTACTTAGCCACAGCTGAAAACATCAGTCTTACCAACATTCTTCTCATACTGAACCCAAAACATAACACTGTACCCGCTGCTAGGAAGAAGAAATCTATCCCAGCCAAACCAGGACACCATCCCACTGAGGAGAGGCAGACACTGCACTGGAGGGCAGAGCTGCCTTCCCAAAGGACATAGGCATGCTGGAGGGATGGGCCAAAAGAGAACTGCATGCTATCCAATAAGGACAAATCCCAAGTCCTGCCCCTAAAGCAGACCAAGCCCCTGCAATGAGGGAGGCAAGGGGCTGCATGGCTGGGTAGCAGCTCTGTGGGAAAGGCTCTGGTGGTCCTTGGGTGCCAGGAGGCAAAAGATGAACCAGCAGCAAAGAGACCAACAGAATCAAGGGCTGCATGAGCAGGAGCACAGCCAATGGAATTGATTATCGCTGTCTCCTCAGAACATTTTACATCATATCCAGACTAATTCCCGAGGTTTTGAGCCCCCTGTAGTGCCAAAGAGACATTGGCAAACCGGAGCCAGGTCAGATGAGGGCCACCAAGGTGATCAGGGCTGAAGCACTTGTCGTGTGAGAAGCAGCTAAAAGAGCTGGGCTTGTTCAGCTGGGAGAAAGGAAGGTCGTGGGGGAACAGGCAGCAGCATGGCACTGGTCCTAGTAAGGCTGAGTCAGGCTTATGTCTGTGGTACAAGACACAAAGACAAGAGGCAATGGGCTGGAAAAAGAGAGGGTCAGGCACATACAGGGAGAAACTTTTCCAACACGAGGATAGTGAAGCGCTGGAAGCTGTTTCCCAGAGAATATGTGAAGGCTTGATCCTTGAACCTGATGAAGAGATGTTTAAATAAAGACCTGAATAACCTTGTCTGACGCAGCTTTGTGCAGGAGGTTGGTCAAGACACCTGCCAAGGTCCCTTCCAGAGTGAATGAATGATGCTGTCCTTCCTTCCCCTTCATGTCTTCCAATGAGGGAAAGCTCTCAGGTTGTCCCTGGCCACAGAAGTCATTCACATCAGGTGCTGGGCTGCTTTGCAGGTGACCCCAAACAGCCCTGACCACATTCTTTGCTTCCATTTTACTTCCCTGAAACTACAAGTGCTCCTGTTTTACTATCATAACAGCATCCAAAAAGAACAGACTACCCTGTTAATCTTTTCCCCTTTGGCCATGCATTACTTGCTTTGTACCCTCTTCTGGTGTTTTTGAGAGGGTTCCTGTGGCATTTTCCACCTTGGTAGGCAACTCCATGAAGCGCATCATTCTCTTTCATTACCTGCAGTGTCCTGTAATTCTCCATATTCATCCACTGCCTGAGGCAGTGGCCCACAGACCTTAAATGTGGAGGTGGTATATTTTCAGCCCAGAGGGACCTTGAGACACTTGTGGACTTGGCCAAAGAAACCTCCAGAAGTTTTACAAGGCAAAGGGGACAAGGTTTGCACTGGGTCAGAATAACCTCATGCATTGGGACAGGCTGTGACATGACTGGCTGAGGAGTTGCCTGGGGGGAAGGTCATGGGGGTTATGATGGATGCCATGTGGGCCATGTGGTCCTTCAATAATCCTTCATGTGTTTGTGTGATTTCCCTAGGAGTCTCAGTATCTACCCCAGAAAGCATTAACCTGCCTAAATGTAAATATCTGCAACGGAGCAGTCTACATCTGTGTCAGCGTCTCTGGGTAATGGCAGCGGAATCAGTGTCTGCCATATAAGGCATGATAGCCCATCCTCAAGGACACATCCAAAGCACTTCAGATGAAGGGTGGTCTTGCAAAAGGTTGCCCTTTATGTTCCCCAGGTGGCCTGGACACTGCTGGTTTTCCTCTCCAGAGAGTGGCAGAGGCTGGACCTGATTCTCAGGACAGATGCCTTTCCAGGAAGCCACAGGCGTGGGGGTGGCTCACCTGGTCCTTACTGACACTTCACTCAGCACCCCATTTCAATAGATTTGGTACTTTTGTGGGACTACTCTTTCTGCACAGACGATCAGAAAAAGACAAACCATTTCATAACAGGTGGTCATCAAGGCCCTGTTATGGCCAAGAAAGCTCGTCATGAGCTCTGGAGGGAGCGAGGAAGCTTATAAAAAGCACCAGGAAGATCCAAAATGCTCAAGACCTCTTCCGAAGAGTGAGTGGTGCTGAGCATCAGCGATTGGCCATGTGTAGGTCTGCGAGAGAGGGTTGAGGAATGTTAATGAGAAACAAGGTATTGCTAATGGCTTTAGCAAATCCTTACAACCATGTCTGAAACCAGGAATGGAAGGCAGTTGATGTCTGTGTGTGGAGGTTGAGGAAGAGGATGTCCTGGGAAGATGGCAGGAACACAGGCCCCTCCTGGGAAAATGAGGGCTGATATCGACATTTCCATGTAGTGTGCACTGGAGAGAGCATGTAGGTGTATCAGTGAGTGAGTTAAAGGCAGGGAAAAGACTTGAAATATCGGGGCGGGCGTCATGCTGAAGTGAAACAGGTTGAGTTTGTAATTTGAGGCAACAGCAGAAGAAGGAGGATGTGCAGTTCAGTGCTGGGTTGTGGTGCTCAATAGAGGATTCTAGCAAGTCTGGGCCTTGGAAATCTTGGGTGTAAATGAGCATTAGTAAGGCTTTAAAAGAAAAGGGAATGACTTGTGGGGGAGCTCACAGGCATTGGCAAATCCTCAGAAAAACCACAGCTTGGTGTTGGAAGCAAGGAAGCAGGCACAGGCACAGGCCAGTGTAGCTGGTGGTGGAGATGGCCAAGGGCCTTGGTGGGCCTTTGACACCCCAACAGAGCAGAGACCCTTGTTCTCATGGCTATGGCTTCTGTCTCTTCAACTGAGCCCCACTAGAGGACATGAGGTCCTTACAGCTCCAGTGCTGTGTTGCCTCTTCACCCACCCTCCACAGAACCTGCAAGGTGTTGTACTGGTGACCTGTGCCTGTCAGCATCACACACTCCCATTTCACATTGCCCCCAGGAAGAGCCCTGAGCATCCCAAGAGGAAATGGTGCCCCTCCCCAGGGGATGGGGGTCAGGGCTTGGCCATCCAGCTTGCTGAAGCACATCAAGGGCTTTCACAGTGACCTCCACTTGTAAATTTCCCTCCTGTACCCGGTGCCTCCAACTTCCTGCTTCACCAACCCCCCAGGGACAGGAACTTTGTCTGCTCATTCCCTGCATGGTCTCTTCAGTGACGGACTTCAGCAGGGCCTGCTAACACCCTCACAAACCTGGAGGTTTGCTTCTGACTTGGACTTCTCTAGAGGCTTGGTCAGTCTCTAAGGAGCTGCAGTTCAGGAGCTCGGCACCAGAGGGCTCATTAGCATTGCAAAAACACCCGAGGAGCCATGTCTGGGCATAATTTGCCTTTAGTCTTGTGGTAGGCTGACCCTGGCTGGGTGCCAGCTGCCCACCAAAGCCACTCTATCCCTCCCCCTCCTCAGCTGGACAGGGGAGAGAAAACATAACAAAAGGCTCGTGGGTCAAGATAAGGACAGTTTAATAAAGTGACAGCGAAGGTCACGTGCGAAAGCAAAGAAAACAAATGATGTTATTCTCTACTTCCCATCAGCAGGCAATGTCTAGCCACTTCCCTGGGAAGCAGGGCTTCAGTACGTGTAGTGGTTGCTCCAGAAGACGAAAATGCTCCCCTTCCATCTCCCCTTACTCAGCTTTTATAGCTGAGACATATGGTATGGAATCTGTTTGGTTAGTTTGGGTCAGCTGTCCTGGCTATGTCCCCTCCTAAGATCTTGCCCAGCCCACAGCCTGCCGTGGAGGGGGGCAAAAATGTTGGGGAGACAGCCTTGATGCTGTGCCAGCGCTGCTCAGCAGTAGCCAAAACAACTGGCATGTTATCAACACCTTTCTAGCTACCAGTGCAGAGCACAGCACTACGAGGGCTGCTATGGGGAGAAATTAACTCCATCTCAGCCAGACCCAAATACAAGGCTTCAATTTTTCTGTGGTGAATTAGAGACATTTCAGGAGTGTGGTCAAAGTGCGAAGATGTCAAAGCAAAGGAGACCAAGTGAATGAAACGCTTGATTTTGAATAGGCCAATTCTGCATTCATCCCAATGTATTGGGTTACAGGAATGTCTTCAAGTAGAGTCTGCACCACCTACACCCATGTGGCTGGCCTGGCAGAGCCACCCGCAGCAGGGGGAAGCCCCATCTCCCAGGCTGAGGCACGCAGTCAAGATGCAAACGTCTGCAGTGCCCACTTCTTACAGGCCTCCATGCAGAGCGGGACCCAATATTTCATGACCCTCTGAGGCTGAACCATCAATCTCAGTTCCGCCCATCTCTTCCTCCATCCAATCCATCGATCCCTCCTTCCTCCTCCATCCTTCCAGATGTCCCGTATGCAAATAATATAATAAAAGACACCCACTGATCATCCACCCTCATCCAGAAATCCAGCCCTTTCATCATAGAAAGCCATGAGCTTGGTCGACCATGATCCACCCCGTGTAAATCCATGCTGGCCATGCCCAGTCGCCTTCCTCTTCATCTTCCCAGAAATATCATCCAGGAGGACATGCTCAGGGACACACTGCTCTCCAATATGAGGTCAAACAACCTTTTCTTCCCCTGGTCATCCTCTGGCCTGTGTTGGAAGAGAGCTGTCAACTTTTTTGCAAGGCATCAAGCACTTGTCCTGATCTCCATGATCTGTCAAAAGTGATGCAGAGTGAGCCTCGCTACAAAATTGGCTTGCTCCCTCTCCAGCCTTGGATGATTCCCCTCTACTCCCAGGGGCTGTTCAAGGCTGACATTGCTCAAGTAACCTCTGACTTGATCCCCACTTACTGCTGGTTGCTTTCCTCCAGGGTCCTGTCGCCAGTCACAAAGGCCTGGCAGAACTCACAGCCAAAGAAGTCATTAAGTTCCTCAGCCTTACCTGCTCCTACACTTAGGGAGCTCAGCAGCAGGCCCACATGACCCCTGTCTATTCTTTTACTGTTAATGAACCAGTATCAGCTCATCTTGCTGCCTCTATCCTGCCCTGCATCTCTCAAGACAATGGGACCTTTGGCTTTGGCATCATCCCTACATCCTGGGACAAGGTTTCGACATTCTGTCTGCAGCTTTCCCTGCTTCCACCTCCTGCCTGCTGCCTTTTTGCCCTGGAGCTCAGTCAGTTCACACAAGCAGCCTCGGAGATGGTTGCTTCTCTTCAAGGGTATTTGGGGAGATCATTCCTGTGCTTGGAAGAGGCTGTCCTGTAAGGCCTATCAGATTTCCCATGCTCCTTCACTCTTCAGAGCTCCTTCCCATGGCACCACTTGTCTCAGCCTCCTGAGTTTGTCCAAGTCTTCTCCTCTGGAGTCCCAGGTCTGTGCTCTCCTGCTGGCCTTACTCACTGCCCTTTAGTGAAGTGATAACCCCTCATTCATGGCCATGACAGCCAAGACTGACACTGAATATCATCACATCCCTAACCAGCTGTTCCTTGTTGGCCAGGATCAGGTCCAGGTGAGAATCACCCTTGGTGGCCCACCTGGCAGCTGGCTGAAGAAGTTGTCCCAATAGCCAACTTCAGGCTGTTGGCACCCTGTTGCTTTGCCTTGCCAGGGAATGCCAGGGCACTTAAAGTTGTTCACCACAGGAACCTGCTCATGAACCTGGAGACTTCCTGGGGCTGCTGACAAAAGACCTTTTCTGTTTCCTCTACCTGAGCAAGCAGTTTGTAACTGCAAACACCAGGTCACTCCTGCTGACTCCTGCTCTCATCCTAAATGACAAAAGCTAACCCAACCTGTTGTCTGTCACATAGAGGACCCCCACAAATCCAAGCTTCCCCTTCATACAGGGGACATAGTCCTCATCCTCCCTGCTGCTCCCTGGGCAGAGCCTGTAGCCCTCCACTTGCAGCACCACAGCTCAGCAAGCTGTCCCACCACGTCTCATTTCATCCAAAACCATCACAGTTCTGTGACAAGCCACGCGTCTCCAGCTCCTCCTGGCAGTGCACATTGGGCCACGGCATCTCAGCTGTGGCAGCGTAGTGGACGCACAGACTTCTCACAGGGAAACCTGAGCCCTGGTCCTGACCACAAAAAGACTGAACATCGAGTTCTTAGGGCTGCGCTGCACCCTGCTGCACGTCCAGCACGGCCATCAAACCTGTGTTATGCTGCACAGATCCCTGGGCCACAGGACAACCTCAGCAGCATATTATCACACACAAGCGTGCAGGCAGGTCCCACTCTGTACTGGACATCTGCCTCCTGCGTGGCCTTGCCTGTATCTAACAGTGCAGCAAAACATTCTCATAAAAACATCATTTCTGTTTGACTGTTGAGACGATGAGTAGAGATGTTCCTTGTAAGAAAATCCTATAGTAGCTTGGATGACCAAAAGAGGAGACTGTTTTCTATGGATGGGGTCTGCATGGTTTGCTGCATTCAGGTAGAAGGCCCGTTCAATGCTACACCACCTGGGGTTCCCACCATCTAAAGGGGCCTAAGATGATCTGCATGATTCTCCCCTTATAGTGTTAACGATGATGAACATAATTTTCAAATGCAGCTCACTGTGTCCGAGTTCCTTTCTTACTGGGGTCATACCAGACCAGCACCTCCTCGAGAAAAAGACACTTTCTCAGCACCCTTGGATGCAGCCCCTATGGTTCCCATGGACTGGTAAGGGTGTAGTTTGCTTGAGTAACCCCGCGCTTGATCCCCATCCACTGCTGGTTGTTCTCCTCCAGAGTCCTGCCTCACAGCTCAAAGGCCTGGGAGACCTTGCTGGTATTAACCGAGGCTGTGACGTAGAGTACCTCAGGTCTATCTAGACCTACTCTTCCTCATTTCAAGCAGTCGTCCTACCTTACCTCTTTTTCTTCTGTAACAGTTCCTGAAGTATCAAAAGTTCATCTTGGTGCCCTTGAAACCCTTTTTGAGCTTCCACCGAGTTTTGACATGGACCATTGCTGTGCTTGGAGGATGATGTCCTTGAAGACAAGATGTATCCAGGCACACTCTGAAAATTCTTGGTCTTTTCATTGACTGGATCATCAAGGGAGTGAGTAAAAACCCCTTTGTGACACGCTTCATGTTCATGCAATGCCTGAAGCTCTCAGGTGGTGAAGGAGCAGACCTTGCCTCTCTGATGACTGATGCCTCTGACTGATGGCTTTAGTGTATGGCAAACAGGCACCAAATCGCACTCTCTGTGATGCCGTCTGGGACGTCAATGACGCACCCACCCTGAATGGGAATTGCTTTCCTGCAGCTCCTGTGAGGTCCCTGCCAGCCTTGGCATCTCATGTAGCTCTGTGGCCCTGGATTTCGACATGAAACAGAGTACCTGCCCTGAATTCTGTTAGGCAGCGTGGGGACGAACCTGGGACACATGCTATTACAATCAGTGGTGGTACAGTAAATTCAGCTGATGGAAAAGAGAGAGACCCAGCTCTCGCTATGGTACATGACTGCCGTCGTTCATATGAATACCTGTGTCAAGTGCCATGAAGATAAGGAGTAGGAAAGGTTCTTTTGGCCTTTAGTTGGGCATAAGCTGCCATGTCACTTGGCCAAAGGAATTTCCCTCCAGGCTCATACATGATTCCCAAGATGTTCCCCTGTCTCTATGAACTTCTCCGTTACAGTTTGCTGTTACCTACATGTATCCTGGACCACCTCTGGCCGTTCAAATGTCACCAGGGATTTGCATCTGAACACCTGACTCCTGCCTTTGCTCTCCCTTAATTCAGATGGGAGCTGAGACAAGGAGCTCACATGCAGGTGTCTATTTTGCTCACACCTGAACTGAGGCAAGAGGAATCCCACCTCCTGTGGCTTTGTGGTGTGCATGGGAGGGAGCTGAGCCTCCTTCCAATGCCATGAGTAGAAAGGCAGGATGATTTGCCTCCATTGTCCCATGGATCCCTTCCCTCAGCAGGGTAAAGGAGATCCCTGCTGCCTCTCTCTGGGGATCCTGTCTAACAATATGACCAAAAAACGTGGCATGTAGATGGAAGTTTGTCTCTGAGAGGAGAATTTTATTTCAGGAAAGAAGTGTCTCTCCCTAGCTGAGGGAAGCAACATCAGTGATTGCTTCAGCCTGTTTCCCAGCAGGTTCCCCTGAGCCCCAGGGACACCAGGAGGGAGCCCAGAGGGGGCAGAGAAAGTGCTGCCTTGGGCTGGTCCTCTGCTGCTGAGCTGGGCTGGGCTCCTGGGCTGGAGGGAGCTCCTGGCAAGCAGGCAGCATTTCAGAGAGACAGCTCTGCCCAGGAGCAGCTCCTCTGCAAAGCGCAGCAGGGCTGAGGGCACTGCCTGCAGGCACCGAGGGGAGAGGAGTGAGGCAGAGAGAGGTTAAAGGCAGTCTGGGGCGGGAGGAGAGAGAAGAGCTGACCTGGAGAAAAATCTTCACAGCCCTTCACAGGGTAAGTCTCTGGCTGCAGGGCAATGCAGCTATGGTTCCTGGAATGACCTCCTACAGCTGGCACATCCCACAGCCTATGGGATCTGTCAGGAGGACTCTCACAGTTTGTGCAGTGCAGAGAAAAAGGACGCGCTTTGGAGCAGAGGTTCCCTGCTGCACCCTCAGAGGGACAGGGCATGTCAGCTGCCTTCACCCGGGGATGGCTGCGGAGTGTGAAGCTGGGTGTGCAGCCAGGGGTGCCCAGGGCTGTCCTGCTGAGCAGGGTCCCTGCACCCCAGGGGGCTGTGTGCTGGGGCAGGGTCTCTGCCGCTGGTCAGGGTAAGTACTCAGCCTGCCTGGGGAGCTCCAACAGCAGAGTGGGGAGAAGCTGTGGGTGGAAGAAGCAACTTGCAGCAGGGCAGGGTCCTGCAGCTGACAAGAGGGTGCTGTGTGGATCGGGGCTGCTCACAGCTCCAGATCAGCCCCGGGGCATTTCTGAGGCCACTTTTCAAGGGGAAGCTCAAAGCAGGGATTGCTATAAAGTTAAGGACCTTTCCTGAGTTTGTGTTTTCTGTTTTCTACTCTTGGGGAGTTTTGGGAGAAATGGAAAAGGAGCTGTCAGGCTTGAACAGCTCACTGAGACTCGGGAGCTGTAACTCTGAGGGATCAGTCAGTCTGATAGGAGCCTCCTGAAGTAGAGCACAGGGACTGAGAACAACTGCCTGGCTGTGCTGGTGCCTGGGAGGTGGCATGCACAGCTGGGGAAGGGTAACTCTTTCCTGATTTCCCTGCTGCCTCTCCCTTTACCTCTCTGAGACAGACCATCACTGCTTTTTTCCTTGGTTCTCCACTTGTCTGTGTTACTGTTACCTTGTTTCTGCTGTCAGGTTCTCTGGGGATGGGAGTTTCAGCTGCAGAGTCACATACTGGTCTTGTGGGTCTTCCTATGCATCTGTGTCCATGGGAACAAGTGTCCCAGCTTTCCTCTCATCTGAGGGGTTATGCTCAATGCTGTCTGTGGGGCTGGGGAAAGAGCTGATTCTCCCTTACAGAGATGCCAGCACAGTAGGTCACTTGGCTGTCACCTCAGAGCGTCCTTCAAGCTGTGAGCTGCCCTGCAGGATGCAAACCTGTCTCACAGCAGCTTTCTGTTATCGGAAAGCCCCATGGAGAAGCACAGAGATGCTATGACTGAGGAAATGCTCTTGGGCTGGTGAAATGAGCCCAGTGTGTCCTTGGCTAGAAGCAGGGTGCTGAGACTTTGAGAAAGGGTGAGACATTTGGTGGTCTGCAGTGGATGTCTCTGCTCTCAGCAGTGTCTGGTGGCTTTTCAGGGTAAAATATGGGAGCGTGATCACCCTCCACCTCAGAAAGGTGCAAGCACAGTGGAAGTGGGAACTAGACAGAAGGACAGAGCAGCTCCCCTCTCTCTGCACTAAGCCACAGGCAATCCTCCTGACTTGCCTGGCTCATGCTGTTCTCCCAGACTGCAGCAGAAATGCTGAAGGCTTCCGAGATCTAAGAAAACTCCCCAGGGGCGATATAGGCAGTTGTAAAAAACCCTAGAACTCTAAAACTATTTTTACCTTCCTGGGTCCTTAGCACTGGGAGTGCAGGTGCTGACAACCCCTTCTGCGTTAGGAGTGGATTCAGCTGACAAAGTCAAACACCAGACTGGCCCCTGCCTGCACCGATCCCATGAACCCACTGCTGCAGAGCAGGGCTGACTTCTCAAGAGCCCATGGGCAGAGGCCCTGCTCTTCATTGCACGCTCAGCCAGCACCAAGCAGGGCTCCAGCCACAGGCCTGAAGGAAGGTCTCCTAAGAAAAGTAAAAGGGTCTGCCTGTGTGAGAGTGGGAGGGTCTATGGGAAATGGCTTTGATATTGCTCAGAGAATAATGCCCTGACTCTTCACTGTCTTTTTTCTACTTTGAAAGCACCCCATGCCCAGAGGAAGAAAATGTCCAACGGCAGCTCCATCGCTGAGTTCATTCTCCTGGCGTTTGCAGACACGCGGGAGCTGCAGCTCTTGCACTTCTGGCTCTTCCTGGGCATCTACCTGGCTGCCCTCCTGGCCAACGGCCTCATCATCACCGCCATAGCCTGTGACCACCGCCTCCACACCCCCATGTACTTCTTCCTCCTCAACCTCTCCTTCCTCGACCTGGGCTCCATCTCCACCACTGTCCCCAAAGCCATGGCCAACTCCCTCTGGGACACCAGGGCCATCACCTACCCAGGATGTGCTGCCCAGGTCTTTCTGTTATTCTTTTTGATCTCAGCAGAGTATTTTCTTCTCACTGTCATGGCCTACGACCGCTACGTTGCCATCTGCAAACCCCTGCACTACGGGACCCTCCTGGGCAACAGAGCTTGTGTCCACATGGCAGCAGCTGCCTGGGGCAGTGGGTTCCTCTATGCTGTGCTGCACACTGCCAGTACATTTTCAGTACCCCTCTGCCAAGGCAATGCTGTGGACCAGTTCTTCTGTGAAGTCCCCCAGATCCTCAAGCTCTCCTGCTCAGATGCCTACCTCAGGGAAGTTGGGGGTACTTGTAGTTTCTTTCTTTTTAGCTGTTGGGTGTTTTGTTTTCATTGTACTGTCCTATGGGCAGATCTTCAGGGCTGTGCTGAGGGTCCCCTCTGAGCAGGGACAACACAAAGCCTTTTCCACCTGCCTCCCTCACCTGGCTGTGGTCTCCTTGTTTATAAGCACTGGCACTTTTGCCTACCTGAAGCCCCCCTCCATCTCCTCCCCATCCCTGGACCTGCTGGTGGCAGTTCTGTACTCAGTGGTGCCTCCAGCCTTGAACCCCCTCATCTACAGCATGAGAAACCATGAGATCAAGGATGCCCTGAGAAAACTAATCACTGGATGCTTTTCAGTAGGAATAAACTGCCTCTTGTCTTCTGCATAGTACTTATATCTCTTTGCAGACCAAACCTGTCTTCTGCTGGTCTTTTTATGGTGAATTTTGGGTGTGGTTTTTATTTCTTCTATTTCACTTTCTTTTACTTATCTGAAAGATTTCCACAAAGAAATGTCTGTCTTCCTCTGGTTTCTAATTCACAGTCGATCCAGATTTTGTGTCCTGGAGGCTGGGCAAATGAGCTATGCCCTCTGTGAGTTTAAACAAAATAAAGGGCCCTGCAGTGACTTGTTCTTCTGAGATCCTTCCTCCAAGACCTTCTCTGCAGCTGCAGGGAGCAGTGCTTGTGTGCAGAGGGGAAGAAGAAAAGAGTCCCGGCACAGCAGCAGTGCCAGGGAGCACCAGCGCTTGGTCTTTCCCGAGCTGCTCTCTTCCCACTTGCATGCTTTCCTTCTGAACCCTTTGGTTGGTGGAACACAGTCCTGCTGTGTGGCAGGCCTGTGGCCGCAGGCAAGGACGGGCAGTGGGCACTTGTGTGACAGAGCTGGCTTCCATTGCAGCATTTCCATCATACAAGTGGATCTCCCCATGCCTTGTGCCACAGATGCCCCCCAGCCCTGGGGCTCACCACTCTCCGCCCCCGAGGAGCTGGTGTGCCCTTCAGAGGGTCTGGGGCTGTGGGGTGAGTGCCCAGAGCTCTGCCGCACCCTGTGGTGGGCACTGGTGTGGGGCCATGCCAGACTGGGCTGTGCTGGGGAGAGGGCAGGGGAGGTGCAGAGAGGTTAAGGGAAGTGGGAAGAGTTTAGGGGGAGCTGGTCTGGGCTGGAAAGCACCCAGGAGAGAAAAATATCAGTGTGTAGCTTGCAGTGTGTGACCATGCAGAGCAAGGACTCACACCGGGGGTTTTGTGGTGCAGAGGCAGGGCTTGCGGCAAGCATGGAAGACATGCAGGTGCAGAGCACAGAAGAGGCTGGTCGGTGCCCTTGCGGTGTGGTCAGACAGGGAAGGTGGCTCGGGGTCTTCATCACTCCCAACATCTCTTTTTGGCCATGTCCAGCACTTGCCAGTTATTCCAGGTTTACAGGTAAGTTTGGCTGTGAGGCCACCTCCACCCTCTTGGTGGCCCAAGGGCTGGTGTGGGGGAACGGACAGCCCTGCCCAGCCTCGCTCCTTCCCCAGACCCCTGGCGCAGAGCTGTCTGCAAAGCCCACCTGGGACAAGGCTGGGGCAGGGCAGGGGTCGGGCGCTGGGGAAGCTGCAAAAATAGGAGGGTCATAAATCACAAATGGGGGAAGCTTTCCCACCCCGACTCTCCCCTTTCCCGTGCTGTGCCTGCAGAGTGGGACTGTGCGACCGTGTATGGTCAGTGGGGCTGGGCCAGCACAGGGACAGGGCGCTGACAGGGGCCTTGAAGCAGCTGCCAGGAGGTGCCATCATGGACGCTTGTTCTCAGAATTGCATACCAGAGGCTCATCACTGAGAACTCATAGCTATTTTCTCAAGTAGCAAGAAAATTAAAAAGCTCTAGTTCATCATCGAGAATACTAAGGAGTTCCCTTTCAGCGCTTTCCTGTTACTGCTAGTAGTGATAGTTCCACTAATTCCAAAAGGTCCTTGAGAGCTTCTGTATTTTCCCCTGGCTCCAAACCTCAGGCTGCTCAGACACGGAAAGTGCTACCTCAAACCTCTGCAAACCAAATCTCTCCCACCTGCTCTCATCCACACTCTTTTATCCTGGAACACTTCTAACCATCATGTCAGCACACTACTTGGTCTCTTTTTTATCTGGGTGAAGTCAGGGTGCTCCCTTGTAAAGCCTTCCCTACCAAAGTCTTTTCTACCTGCTGATCCTGCTTGTATCCCCTCACACAACGTACAGCTCCAACTTCCTTCTGCAGAGCTCCATGGGATGGACAGTTTTCCTGTTTCTTTCACGAGAAAAGGTGACAAACAGGAAAGACTCCTTGCCAGGAAGCCGCAGCCTTGGGTGTTGCTCACTTGGTTCTTCCTGGCACTTCATTCAGCCTCTGTTTTTCTGTATTAGGTGTTTTTCTGTAGCTACTCTTTCTGCAGAGATCTTAAAAAGACAATGATTTCATAAAAGATGGTCATAAAGGCCCTGTTGTAGACAACTATGTTTGCCATGAGCTCTGGAGGGAGTCAGGAAGATCGTTAATAAGCACCAGGAATATGCAGGAATCTCAAGGCCTCTTCTGAAGAGCGAGCAGCTCTGAGCAGCACTCATTGATTGGCCGTGTGTAGGGCTCAGAGAGAGGGTCGAGGGATGTCAGCGAGAAACAAGGAGGTGGTCGATGGCTTTAGCAAATCCTGAAACCCTCTCTGAGGCCAGAAATGGAAAGCAGTGGATGTCTGTGGATGGGGAAGAGGAGGAGGTGTGTCCTGGGAAGATGTCAGGAAGCAAGACCCCTCTTCTGCAAGTCAGGGATGAAAGAGATTTTTTTTTTTCCATGTTGTGTGCATGCCTAGGAGATGGAGAATGCCTTCTGATTCACGGGCACTGACACCTCAGAGAGGTGCCCGGCAGCACTGATTTTCCTGAAAGGGTATCACAGGACCACAAAACTACAGTAGAGTTGAGGTTTGAAGGGACAGGACTGGACACAGTATTGACCCCTGCAGTGCACCACTGGTGACCTGCCCCCAGGGAGACCTCGTGCCACTGATCACCATTCTGTGCGCCCGGCCACTCAGCCAGTTTTCAATCCACCTCACTGTCTGCTCATCCAGCCTGTGCTTCAGCAGCTTCTCTATGAGGATTTTATGGGAGACAGTGTCAAAAGCCTTACTCATCTACCAAGGCAGCCATTTCATTGGAGAAGTTTATCACGTTATCAGATAGGAATGGCGTTTCCTTTCATGAGCTGTGCTCTGGGCCTCTGTGGTGTATCGGCTGGGGTCTGGCACTTGGAGGGCCACGAAGTTATGCCATTGTATAGCCCATAAAGATTTGGCCACCTCAAAAAAGGGATGATAGGTGGGAAGTGCTGCCAGTTTTGGACATTGCTTGATAGCAAAGAAATAATAGTGGGCTCTATCCAACCTATCCAACCTCCATTGCTCTCAGCTGTTTAGATATGAAATGCAGATGTCAAATGTTTTAATATAAACTTGTCCTGAGAAAAGTTTCGCCTTTCAACATGTTCATAGGAAATGCATTTTAGAAATGACTGTATAAATCTAGATTTACGAAGAGGGAGAGAAAGGGTAAGCAGCTTGCTGTTCCATGTCAATGGCCAATAGAGAAAACAACCATAGAAAACCCTCAAAACTCTGAAAATGAAGACTTCTTACACAATTATTACCCTCAGCTCTTTTCTGCATATGTTTCAACGTATACCTATCATCTCCACTCACGGGTTGATGCAGTTACCCACACAGGAGTGGCCACTGCCTCTAAGATACCCTGAGGTAGCTGAAGAGCTCACGCGGAACAGAGAAACGCGAGGCAGGACCGATGGCAGAATATCTGGAGCGTGAGCTGGTGGACAGGCAGGGTGCATCAAAGCCTCTTGGCTGAGACAAGTGATTTCTCTCCCTTGACTAGCAAGGGAAGCCTGGGCAATTGCACCCAAGGTGTCTAGTGTGAGAGGTGATCGCTCTCATCCCTGCCTTCACCTACAAGGGAGTCACCTGTAATTTTCCAAGCAGCGAATGAAAACCAAGTGTGTCTAGATGATGTAGCGTCTGCTTGAAGACGTTCCTGTAACCCAGATATGTTGGGGTTGGTTGGTGCAGATTTGGCTATTCAGAAGGGAGCATTTCCTTCCCTTTGTCTCTTTGCTCCCCTCTGTGAGTGGAGGGAGCTCGTGACTTCAGTGTGTGACACGCTGTCTGCAAAAGAGCGAGTATGGACAAACAAACAAAGTCAAGGACAGGGAACTTTTGGGGAGGTCCTGGCATCTGTGACTAAACCAAAAATGTGTTTTCTCTTGGCCTAAGGTTATCCACTGTAGGAAGCAGGTTTCAGTGGATGTAATGTGGACTTAATACCTAGCTGAGGAATGTCTTCTATTTTTTACTGAACTATGCCTGCCTTTGTTTTTGCTTGTTGGCAACTAAGAAGCACCCTTCTGTGTCTGTGTGCCTCTCAGTCTCCAAGTAAAACAGCTGGGAATTGGTGCCAACAGGCTGAAACATGCAGCTACAGCCTTCAGTGGTGAAAGCTCAGATTGGAACAGGGCTGCTCCAAGTCCCAGGTGGCTGATGAGAGACATGGTAGGTTGGGGGTAGGGATGAAAACTGACCATGGTTGTGGAACATGAAGGCTCTGGATTTTCACATCTATTCAGACTGCATTAGGAGATGCACAGGATCAATATCAATTAGAGACTGATAATATCAATTCAGGTATAAGCAGAAAAATAACTTTGAGAAAAATAAACCCTTTCTTTTTGGTGTTTAGTGTTCATATCACTTCACGTTGATTACACTCCTGAAACTGCTCTAATTAACCACATCAGAATTGAAGAGTTAAAGGAAAATGATGCACAGCGACTGGACTTGTTATGGTGTTTTGCATGTTAATGAGCCCTCTGGTGCTGACTTCCTGAACTGCAGATCCTGAAAGACTTGAAGAAGCCCCTAGAGGCTTCAAAGTCAGCAGCAAGCCTCCAAGTTTCCGAGGGTGTTAGTGGGCTCCAGTGAGGGCCATCCCTGAAAAGGCCATGGAGGGAATGACCAGAAAAGGGACCGTCCCTGGGGGCTGGTGAAGCAGGAAGTCAGAGGCACTGCTTAGAGGTAAAGCATGGGACAGGTTATGACAGCCTGCAGTAGAGATGGCCAAGTGCTCTGGCAAGGCTGAAAGGCAGAACAGGTCCAAGGGATTTGTCATCTTGGATTTGACAGTAGCTTCTGCCACTGAGGCCTACCAGGTAAAACTTGTTTTGAGGCTCTTGACTTGGTTTCTTCCTCACCCCTGCTTGGGGAAACCAGGATACACTGTACAGTTTTCCTACACTTGGCATTGCTCACCCTCACATCTTGCTGCCCCCAGGAAGAGCCCTGAGCCATGCATGAGGCACAGGATCTGCCTTCCCCGGGCCTGGGGATCAGGGCTTGGCCTTTCTGCTGCATAAAACAAACCAAATATTTTCTCAGCATTAGAGCCACCTTCACAGTGCTTTTGCCTACCTGCAATCACAGCCTCCAGTTATCTGCTCTAACGAGTCCCTGGGGAGGCTTTGTCAGTAATGGCCCTCAGTGGGGTCCATTAATGATTCAAGGTACTTTGCTTCTGACTTGGACTTCTTGAGAAGTTTCTTTCAGTCTGCTCTCAGTAGCTGAGGTCCATGGACTCAGCCTCAAACACACCATGGGGCTCATTAAAATACAGAAAGTTCTAACGAGCCTTTTTCTTCCTGCAATTTTCTCCAAGTCTTCAAGACTTGTACAGCTAATTAGAAAAATTTCATAGTGTAGTTAAGGAGGAAGATTTCAAACTGCACCTATACCCATGGTTTTTTCCTTTTAAAGAATAGTTTTTCTTACTTTTCATTTAGAGAAGAGGTGATAGAAGCATTCTCCAAGTGATAATGATCCAGAGTGTCTCCTCAGGAGGTCTGGACAGCTAGGAAAAGCAGTCCCTTGAGCTCTGATACTGTATGGACAACCTTGCTCCTCACCTCTCAAACCTCACCACTTCTGACCTTGGCCACCTGGGGCTTACATCTCTGTTCCTTGCCTCAGACTTCTCCACTGATCTCTACAGCTGGAGGTTACAGCTCCATTGCATCATCTCCCCCCTGCTCTCCTTAGAGAACTGGCTGCACACAGGCCCAGAAGAATTTTTCCTGTTTGCAAGCAAAGCAAAGAAAATCATAATCAAGTTTCATAAACAACGTCACACTCCTCAACCATATGCAAAGTCCAGCTGCCCCTAATGAGGCTGCCTGTCTACAAGGGATAATCTTACGAGAAATGTTTCTCATGAATACGAAAAAGTTAGATACAAACACAATTAAAGAATTGGCTAAAGAGACTATTAGACTACTGGAAGACAGGCAAGCTTTTAACTCCCTGAAGCTCAAAGCAGCTGCATAGGGGAGAGGTATCTGAATGAACAAAGAGCAAGGGGAGAAGTGGAGCATAATGGAAAGGGCCTTTGCCTAGGCAGCCTGCATCTGAAAAGATGACTTTCACAAATGGTCATTTTGTCAGGACAGGTGTAACTACATGAAAGACTAGAGAAACTAAATACACCAAAGAACAGGCAGAATAGTGGTAACGCAGTCACAGGGAAAGACTGATATTTCTTTGGAATGTCCTCTGTAAAGGGTCATGGAATTGGTAGGGGTCTCTTGAGAGTGAAGACAAACCCAAGTTGCGCCCGTCTCCTAAAGAGGCCAAGAATGCAACCCAGGGAACCACAGGCTGTACAAGGTCACTTTGATGAGGAGCGTGCCATTGAATGACTCCTCATGGGTGACATTTCTGGGCACGTAAAAAAGGACAACATCAGCATGGACTTCCCAAGGGTAAATCATGCCTTGCCAACCTGATTGCTGTCATGATGAGGGAAGTGCATTTGTGCATGAGGGGAGCATGGTGGATGTTATTTACCTCCACTTCAGCAAGACTTTTGGCACAGTCTCCCTCAATATTCTTCTGCTCAAGTTAGGACATTACAGTCTGGATGGATAGACAAAGAGATGGGCAAAAACACCAGTTGGATGATGAGGCTGAGAGCAGTGGTGAAGGGGCCATACCCTACCTGGAGGCCAGTGGGACATATTGGCACATTGTGGGGCTGCACAGGGGACTCTCCTGGGCGCTGTGCAGTTTTACACCTGTATCCATGACCCGGAGGAGGCAACTCTCACCACGTTTGTTGGAGGCAGTATATTGGGAGGACCATTCCTGTGCCTTGGTATGCCATTCAGGGGAACCTAACAGGCAGAAGGACTGTCCTGTCAGGAACGTTGTGAGATACAAGAAAGACAAAGGCCAGGTCCTGTGCCTGGGATAGACTAACACCCTGCAGTGGCAGGGGGAAGGGGACTGCCTGGCCAGAGAGCACCTCTGAGGAAACAGCCCTGGTGGTGCTGGGGGACAGAAGGCAAAACACGATCCAGCAGTGATCCACATGATCCAGGGCTACCTGGTAGCAGAGGTGGCCAGCAGTGTCCTGGAGTGTAGAGAGAAGAGCCTCACCAAAAGACTGAGGGAAATTATTGTCTCCCCTGCCCATCACTTGTCAAACCACCTGTACTTTACTGTGTCCATTTTTGGGACCCTGGTTCAAGTGTCCAAGGTCTGGCTGGGGTGGGGTTCACTTCCTTCGTAGCAGCCCCTATGGTGTTTTGTTTTGCATTGGTGCCTAGAACAGTGTTGATAACACATCAGCGTTGTAGCTGTTGCTGAAAAGTGTTTGCACAGTATCAAGGCCTTCTCTGTTTCTCACTCTGCTCCCTCCCAGTGAGTAGGCTGGGGGTGGGTGAGAAGTTGAGGGGCAATGGGACACAGCCAGGCCAGCTGACCCCATCTGACCAGAGGGATATTCCATACCATATGATGTCATGCTCAGCAATAAAAGCTCGGGCAGAGGAAGAAGGCGGTGGAGTTTCCTGTCATTCAAGGTGTCTGTTGAAGGGAGACTGGCTGGGTGTCACTCTGCTTGTGGGAGGTGGTAAGTCATTGCCTTTGCATTGCCTGTTGGGTTGGGTTTATATTTGTTTTAAACTTTTTTCATTCACCTATTATCTGTTTTTATCCCAACCCACAAGCTGCCCAACAACTCCATGCAGCAGCATGGGTAGAGACCTGGCCGGCTAAGGAGTGCTCTGAGGAGAAGGGCCTGGGCAGCAGGATGATGCCATATGAGCCAGTGGGCCTCCCATTTCAAAAGGAGAGGGGAGAAACTGGAGAAGGTCCGGAGGAGGTCTGCCAAGGTGGAGTGAGGGGCTTAAGGCACGAGCTGCGAGGAGAGTCTGAGGGAACTGGGCCTCTCCAGCCTGCTGAAGGAGGCCTGGGGCCACCTAAGAAGAGCCTACAGCTACCTGGAGAGATGGTGGAGCCAAGCTCTCTTCTGCAGTGGCCAATGATATGACGGAGGCAACAGCCACAACTTGCCTCTTGGGAGCTTTAGGCTGAGCCTGAGGAAAAATAAAATGGACTAGGAGGAGTGGTGTTGTGATTTCCACCTTTGGAGCTCTTCTTTGCTCCTCAAAGTCACAGCCAGCCTGGAGGCTGGACTAGACACTCCCCAACAGTCTCTCTCCCACCAGCCCTTCCAGGAGCCTGTGCCTTGGCACACGCTGTACAAGAAGAGATCGAGTTGGAGGCGAGGGTCTCTACATCATAATCTCATCGGACAATTCAGGGTGGAAGGGAGCTCAGGTGGTCTATAGTCCAATGCCCAGCTCCAAGCAGGGCCAGCTCTGAGGTCAGACCAGGTTGCTCACTAAATGTCAGCAGCCACAGAGAGAGTTGACACATGAACCAGACATCTAGGCCACCATTACAGAAAAGGAGACGAGGCATTTGACCGAGCTCCCTGAGCACAGCTATGGGTATGCCACGCCTCCTGAGATTCCTGGGAACATCCACCTTCTTCTCCACAGGAGTGGGTTCCTTATGCAAGTTTCCTGGCATATCTGCAGACCAATGGGGTGCTTTAGGCTGCACACAGAATTGAAAGCAAGCCTGTGACTGGGGTCCTATCAGCTTAATTGCTAAAAGAGAGGGAGATGGAGGGATCTCAGAGCTGCTGGGTTCCTGCTGAAGATTTAAGGCCTCTGAGATAGCAGCAGAAGATAAGTGTTTTGAACTGGCATAGCCTTTAGATCACTTCACATGTGATGGCTCTGCTCCCCCATTTCAGTCATTGGCACCTGGAAACCACCCTTGCTTTTCCTTCCTCTCCTCCCAAAACCTGACCAAGTGATGACAGGAAGAAAGGAAGCAGAAAGGCCCGAGGCCTCCATGAATCAGCTGGGGTCTGGCACTTGGAGCGCCACAGAGTCCTTCCATTGTGCATCGCATAAAGAATCAAGCTGGGAAGTGAGCCTGCAAGTCCGAATCAACAAGGTCCATGGACAGGCAAGGCTGTGTCTATGGCTGTGTCTGGAGACCAGTAGCCCTACAGCAAGGATCAAGCTGGGGCTGAAACTCAGGCCTAGGCTTCAATGGTCTCCTGGGCCCATGGACAGAGGTGTGGGTGGAGGCCGCAGGTGATGCTGCTCAGTGCCCTGACACTGCCATCTTAGACCCCACCTGCCAGTTCCCTCAATCGGCCAAATTCTCATTCCCTGATGTGCAGGGTCTGCTCTCTGCTACTCTCCTTCTTCCCATCTCTGGGGATCTGGGAGACTCCAATGTCATGGTCACTATGGCCAAGTCTGACACCAGTCTTCACATCCCTGAGCAGCTCTTCCTCTTCTGGGAGTTCCAGGTCCAGGTGAGCATCCCACTGGATGGCCTTTTTTTTATTCAGAAGCTGACCCACACAGCTCCCACCTAACCTGTTGTGTGTCCCATAGAGAACATCCATATATCTGAGCTGCCCTGACATCACACAAGGCATCCTGCACTTCTCGTCTTCCCTGTCATCAGTGTCTCCTAAGGACGGTGCATCTCCATTGACCACAAAAGCTGTGGGAGCTGTCCTTCTGCATCTCAGCTCTTATTCCACTCATGTCACAGCTCTGGGATGGCACACAGGCCTCCTGCTGCCTGTGCTCCAGGCTGTGGCCTTTGGTGTGCACTTGGGCTGCAGCACCTCAGATGTGGCACCAAGGCCACGGGCAGATTTGTCACATGGAAACCTAGTACTAAAAGACTGGACTCCTTGCTTGGAAAGGCTTCACAGCCTATGCATGCTGGAGTGGAAGCTAGGTGACAACATCCTGATGAATGAGGTTCTCACAGTGAGAGCAAAAGCTGCAGTCCCCAAGGCCAGAGAGAAAGAGGCCTGGGCTGTGCAGCCCTGGCAGGAGAGGGCTTTGCTGTCCCAGGTGACTCTGCAGCACTGTGGGACCTGTGCCAGAGGTGAAGCTCATCTTCAAGAAGGACAAGTCCCTGGGGAGGACAGCCTGTGATCCAACCCCACTGTGGACGTCATGCTGGGGGTCGACCAGCTAGAGAGCAGCTGCACAGAGAAGGACCTTGAGGTCCCAGAGGACAAGGAGCTGAGCATGAGCGAGCAATGCACCTTCATGGCAAAGGCCAACAGCCTCCTGGGCTGCATGAGGAGAAGCATTGCTGGCAGATGGAGGAAGGTGTTCCTTCCCCTCTACTCAGCACTGCTGAGGCCCACAGCTGGAGTGCTGTGTCAAGTGCTGCGCTGCCCAGTGCATCATACTTGTTGACCTACTCAAGCAAGTGCAGCAAAGGGCCACAAAGCTGGTTTAAGGGACTGGAGCATCTTTCCTAGGAGGAAAGGCTGAGAGATGTGGGATTGTTCAGCCTGGAGAAGAAAAGGCTGAGGGGCATCCCATTAATGTATAAAATTCCATCTGAACCCCAGAAGAAAGTGTTTGACTGTGAGAGTGGTTAAACACTGGAACAGGCTTCCCGGAGAGGTTGTGGAGTCCCCATCCATGGGGGTACTCCATACCCACTTAGATAAGGTGCTGAGCAACATACTCTAGCTGACCCTTCCACAGCTGAGGAGGTTGAACTGGTCCCTTCCAGTCTTAAACATGTCTCTGATTCTGTGAGTATAGAGGAGAAAGGTAAGACAGAAAGAAATGAATGGAACAGTAGTAGGGACAGCAGGTGTACCCCGGGGTACCAGCAGGGGTACCGCTACTACCCTGGAGTACCAGTAGGGGTACCGGTAGTACCCCGAGCGTCTGGAAGGGACGCCAGGCCTACCCCTGACAGTCAGGTAGGGAGGCCTGGTCTACCCTGTCTGCGCGTAGGTAGGGACGCCAGGCCTACCTGGAGCGTCAGGTAGGGGTAGCAGGCCTACCCCAGAGTGTGGGTAGTTAGGGTCTGGCGGCCGGAAGATGTCGCGCTGTACGGAAAGATAGGGCCCCTCTCCAGGTAGCCAATGGCGCTTAGTGTATGAGGTAAGCGGACGGAAGTGACGTCATAAACCCAAGCTATATAATGCCGTGTCACTCACAAATAAATGCCATTTGCCGTCCACCACATTGGTGTCCGTGAGCTGATGGCCTGAGTGGCCTGGGGTTGGTCACCGTGCCGTTCCTGAACCAGGTCGCCACGCCAACGAAGGCAACACCAGAGGGTCAGGTAGGAGGGCGGGTCTACCCCGCGCACCCATTGTGATGCCAGGTGTACCCCAGAGTACAAGTAGGGTACCGGTACTGCCCTGGAGTGTCCGGAAGGGACACCAGACCGAGCCTGGTGCTTCAGGTAGGGAGGCCAGGTCTAGCCTGGAGCACCAGCAGGGAGAGCAGTTGTACCCCGGGGTACCATCAGGGGTACCGCTACTACCCTGGAGTACCAATAGGGGTAACGGTACTACCCGGGAGGATGATGTCAGGACGCCAGGTCTACCCCACCCCCATGGTTAGGGAGGCCAGGTCTACACCAACGGTGCCAGCAGGGAGGCCTGGAGTACCCCACAAGCACCGGTAGGGAGGCCAGGTCTACCCCGACCTTGCGGGCAGCGAGGCCATGTCTACCTCGCCAGTGCCGGTAGAGTGGCCAGGTCTACCCCGGAGCATCAGGTAGGGATACGAGGCCTACCCGAGATGGTCAGGTAGGGAGGGCAAGTCTACCGCCGGGTGACAGCAGGGACAGCAGTTGTACCCCGGAGTACCAGTAGGGGTATTGGTACTACTCCCAAGTACCCACGGGGGGGGGGGGGGTGGGTGTTACCGGTGCTACCCCAGAGTACTAGTGGGGGTATCTTTACTACCCTGCAGTACCAGTAAGTGTACTGGTAGTACCCCGGAGGATCAGATAGGGGACGCCAGGTCTACTCCACACACATGGTTAGGGAGGCCAGGTCAACAACGTGTTTGCCGGTAGGGAGGCCTGGTCTAGACCGAAACACCAGTAGGGACAGCAAGTGTACCCTGGGGTACCAGGGGGTACCGCTACTACCCTGGAGTACCAGTAGGGGTACCGGTACTACCCCAGAGGGTCTGGAAGGGACGCCAGGCCTACCCCCGATGGTGAGGTAGGCAGGCCTGGTCTACCCCGTCCATGCGGGTGGGGACGCCAGGCCTTCCTGGAACATCAGGTAGGGGTAGCAGGCCGAAGCCAGAGGGTCAGGTAGGGAGCGGGTCTACCCCCGCGCACCCATTGTGACGCCAGGTGTACCCCGGGTTACCAGTAGGGGTACCGGTACTACCCCGGAGCATCAGGTAGGGACGCTGGGCTGAGCCCGGCGCTTCAGGTAGGGCAGCCAGGTGTAGACCGGAGCACCAGTAGGAACAGCAGGTGTACCCCGGGGTACCATCAGGGGTACCGCTACTACCCTGGAGTACCAATTGGGGTAACGGTATTACCCGGGAGGATGAGGTCGGGACGCCAGGTCTACCCCACCCCCGTGTTTAGGGAGGCCAGGTCTAACCCGCAAGCACCGGTAGGGAGGCCATGTCTACCCCGACCTTGCGGGCAGGGAGGCCAGGTCTACCCCACCGGCGCCAGCAGGGAGGCCAGGTCTACCACGCCGCGCTGGTAGGGAGGCCAGGTAACCCCGGAGCATCAGGTAGGGACACAAGGCCTACCCCAGAGGGTCAGGTAGGGAGGGTGGGTCTACCGCCGGCGCAAGCAGGGACAGCAGTTGTACCCCGGAGTACCAGTAGGGGTATCGGTACCCCCAAGTACCCGGGGGAGGGTTATCGGTGCTACCCCGGAGTACTAGTGGGGGTATCGGTACTGCCCTGGAGTACCAGTAAGGGTACCTGTAGTACCCCGGAGGATCAGGTAGGGGGCGCCAGGTCTACCCCACCCCCATGGTTGGGGAGGCCATGTCAATCCGGTGCTTGCTGGTAGGGAGGCCATGTCTACCCCGCAAGCACCGGGAGGGAGGCCAGGTCTGTAATAAATGGGTTAACTTTGTTCATAAAATCTCACGTGGGGGTAGGGACATTACCGCCCCACTTTGTACTCTGGCTCCATAAGTCCATGCTTGAATGGAAAGCCCTTCTATTTTTGTCCTAGTTTTAATCCAGGGAACGGGTATTACAACGCACCTAACCAATATTATTGTACTTTTTGGAACTGTGTTACAATTGCAGAATATTACTGCTAACCTTAACTTTTAGTCCAGGTGTTTTAAATAAAGTTATAGCCCTTGTTCAAAGCAAGATAGAATCAATCGAAGTAATGATAATAAGACTACAATATAACAACTTGGATCTTGCATACCAATCGGGAAGGAGGAGGAGACATATTGAGATTTAACAGATGCCCCGTGCAAATAACAAAGCTTGCTTAAATGTTGCGTAAAGATCACGGGAAAAGAACAACAGCTATAACTTACTAGATAAGGAGGGAAAGACAACAGCTGCAATTTACCAGATAAGGGGATTAATTCTGCCACGATTGTACTTCTCCACATCAAAGGACATTCTACATCAAAAGACACTCATCCTTGAGAAGATCGACCGAATCTGCCTGCACGAGTGAGAAGAGAAGAAGCAGGACAAGGCGGAGACTTACAAGAAAGGGGTGCATAAACTGTATATAAGGAATGTAACTATAGCATAAAGTGCGAGCCGTTGGTAGAGCGCAGACTCCCCGGCCGCCCAGCGTGTTTTGCTCTCTTATCGCTTGCTAATATAATTCAATTTTTATTTAATACAAATTGGCTCCTCCAATTTGTCACGAGCCTCTATAACAAACTTGGTGCCGTGACTCGGATCCAGGTTCTCTGGTGCGGACCCTCGCAAGCAGGGAGACACCCTATCCCCGGATAGCCCCGTCTTGAGGAGGTGCCGCCGCCACACCCTGGACCCACGAACCCCTTTAAATTACGATAATTGAGCAAAAGAACCTGCAGGACCCTTAAATTTTGTGCACGAAGACCAAACGAAGACCTCAGGAGCAGGTGAGTATGTAAATTGTGAGCCGTTTGGTTGGGGTGGTTATCCCGAGGTGAGAGTGTGTGAGAGGTCTCTCTGAGATCACGCGAGTGCGGACCCTCCAGTAGTGCAGTTCTCGTAGCCCGCGAGGGAGCCAGTCACGACCGAGGGGATGTGAGTGTGTGTGTGGATAAGGGCACCTCGGAAGATGGGACAGAGGAAAAGCAAGCCCTCTGGACCCATTGGGACGGGGAAGAAAGATAAGTTACCAGACATACCCCCAGATAGTCCCTTAGGCCTGATGATAAGGCATTGGGACAGTTCTCCAAAGAAAAAGGATAAGTCTAAGGAAAAGATGATTAATTTGTATTGAGATTTGGGGTGGGAAACCTCTCAGCAATCTCACGTACTGGCCCATGTTCGGGTCCTCTGAGGATTGGGTTGTGTCAACAATTAAATATATGGGTAAACAATAAAAGACCACCAGCCAGCCCAGAGGAGAGTGAATATGCTGCCTTATGGATTCCCCAATCCTGGGAGCCGTCATTCCTCTTTGCCTTAAGGGAAAACAGACGAGATAAACCTCGAAAAGAGGATAAGGCCCCCTTTGGCCCCTCCCTATGCCCCTCAGGCCCCTCTGCCTCAGGACCCACCCCAAGGCCAGGAAAATAGCCCAGGCCCAGGAAGGATCAGATTTGGAACTGATTCCCTGACCCCGGACCCCCTCCCAGAAGGTCTGCACGTAATAGAATAAGGCGAGGAGAGGAAAGATTGTTTCCTCTTCGGGAAATGTTAGTGCCTGGGGGGGATGCACAGGGGACCGGGAGGGGGGGTATGTGGCAGTTCCCCTTAATACAGGGGATGTAAGGGAATTTAAGAAGGAAATGGGGGTTTGTTAGATGATCCCT
>NW_024470326.1:540527-612404 GCF_900496995.4 Aquila chrysaetos chrysaetos | reverse complement strand
CCGGGCCTCCCTGCCCGCGCTAATGGGTAGACCTGTCCTCCCTACCAACGCGGGCGTGGTAGACCTGACCTTCCTACTAGTAAAGGAAGGGTAGATCTGGCCTCCCTACCCACGCGGCGGAATAGACCTGGCCTCCCTACCGGTGCGGACGGGGTCGAGCTGCCCTCCCTAGCAGCGTGGGCAGGGTAGACCTGGCCTCCCTACTGGCGCGGACGGGGTCGACCTGACCTCCCTGCTGGCAATGTTTGGCTAGACCAGGCCTCCCTGCTGGTGCCGGTGGGGTAGACCTGGCCTCCCTATCGGTAAGGGAGGGTCGAACTGGCCTCCTGACTGGCAAGGGCGGGGGAGACCTGGCCTCCCTACCAGCAAGGGCGGGGGTAGAACTTGCCTCCGTACCCACGTGGGTGGGGTTGTCCTGGCCTCTGTATCGGTGTGGGGTGGGTAGACCTCGCCTCCCTACCAGCACAAGCGGGGTAGACCTGGCCTCCCTATCGGTAAGGCAGAGGTAGAACTGGCCCTCCCTACTGGCATGGGCGGGGGGTATAGACCTGGCCCTCCCTACCGGCATGGGCGAGGTAGACCTGGCCTCCCTGCTGGCAATGGTTGTGGAAGACCAGTCCTCACTACCCGCACAGGCAGGTAGACCAGACCACCCCGCAGGCGCGCTTGTGGGGTAGACCTGGCCTCCCTATGGCATGCGCACAAGATAGACATGGCCTCCCTCATCGGTAAGGGAGGGGTAGAACTGGCCTCCCTACCCACAGGGGGGGGGCGGGTGGTAGATCTGCCCCTCCACCAATACCCGCCATGGCAGGTAGACCTGGCCTCCCTACGCTCACGGACAGGGTAGACCTGGCCCCCTACTCACGTGGTGGGTAGACCTGGCCTTTCCTGCCAGCGCAGGCAGGGTAGACATGGCCACCCTAACGGTAAGGGATAAGTAGAATGGGCTCCGTACCGGTGCAGGCAGGGTAGACCTGGCCTCCCCCTACCCGCACGAGCATGGTAGACCTGGCCTCCCTACTAGTAAGGGAGGTGTAGATCTGGCCTCGCTACCGCGCAGCCAGGTAGACTGCCCCTCCATTCCGGGGCAGATAGGGTAGACCTGGACTCTTACCCCGCGCTAATGCAGTAGACCTGGCCTCCCTACTGGTTGTGGGCGGGGTAGACCTGGCCTCCCTACCCAGAGGGGAGGGGTAGATCTGGCCTCCGTATCGGTATGGGGTAGGTAGACCTGGCCTCCCTACTGGCACAGGCGGGTAGAACTGCCTCCCTACCTGGGTGATGTGGTAGACCTAGCCTCACTACCCGCACTAATGGGGTAGACCTGGCCTCCCTACTAGTAAGGGAGGGGTAGATACGGCCTCCCTACCCACGACGGGGGGCGTAGACCTGGCCTCCCTACTGTCGCGGGATGGGTAGGACCTGGCATTCCTAACCGCATGGGCAGGGTAGACCTGGCCTGCCTACCCACGCTTATGGGGTAGAGATGGCCTCCCTACCCACAGGGGCAGCGTAGATATGGCCTCCCTACACCGATTGGGCAGGGTAGACCTGGCCTCCCTACGCTCACGGACAGGGTAGACCTGGCCTCCCTACACGTGCGGGCGATGTAGAACTTTACTCCGTACCCAGTGGGCGGGGTTGTCCTGGCCTTCGTATCGGTGTGGGGTGGGTAGACCTCGCCTCCCTACCGGCACAGGCAGGGTAGACTGGGCCTCCCTACCTGTGCTAATGGGGTAGACCTGGCCTCCCTACCGGCTGTGGCAGGGTAGACCTGGCCTCCCTACCCGCGCAGGGGCGAAGACCTGGCCTCCCTACTGGTGCGGGCGGTGTATAGACATGGCCTCCCACCAGCGCCAGCAGGGTAGACCTGGCCTCCCTACTGGCCGCAGGCAGGGTAGACCTGGCCCTCCCTACCCGCAGGGGCGGGGTAGATCTGACCCCCCTAACCGCATGGTCAGGGTACACTTGCCTCCCCACACTCACGGACATGATAGACTTGGCCTCTCTATCGCGCGGGTGGGCTAGACCTGGCTTCCTAACGGAGCAGGTGGGGTAGACATGGCCTCCCTACCGGTAAGGGAGGGGTAGACTTGGCCTCCCTACCTGGCACAGGCAAGGTAGACATGGCCTCCGTACCTGGGTGATGGGGTAGACCTAGCCTACCCACCCTCGCTAATGGGGTAGACCTGGCCCTCCCTACTAGTAAGGGAGGGGTAGATCTTGCCTCCCTACCCACTTGGGGGCGTAGACCTGTCCTCCCTACCAGCAAGGGCAGGGTAGACCTGGCCTCCCTAACAGCAAGGGCAGGGTAGACCTGGCCCTCCCTACCCATGTGGTGGAGTAGACCTGGCCTCCCTACTGTCGCAGGTGGGGTCGACGTGGCCCTCCCTACCAGCGTGGGCGGGGTTGACCTGGCCTCCCTACTGGTGTGGGCAGGTAGACCTGCCCTCCCTACCGGCGTGGGCCTGCCTTCCCTACCCGCATGGGAAGGGTAGACCTTGCCACTGTACCAGCAAGGGCGGGGAAGACCTGCCCTCCCTAGCGGCACGGACGGGGTTCACCTGGCCTCCGTATCGGCGTGGGCAGGGTAGACCTAGCTTCCCTACTGGCATGGGTGAGGTAGACCTGGCCTCCCTGCTTGCAATGGTTGAGTGGACCAGGCCACCCTGCCGGCGCTTGTGGGGCAGACCTGGCCTCCCTACCCATGCAGGCGGTGTAGACCTGGCCTATCTGCCGGGGCGGATGGGGTAGACTTGGCCTCCCTACCGATGCTAATGGGTAGACCTGGCCTCCCTACCCGCGCGGGGGCGTATACCTGGCCTCCCTACTGGCATGGAAGGGGTTGACCTGGCCTCCCTAGTGGCGTGGGCGAGGTAGACATGGCCTGCCTGCTGGCAATGGTTGGTAGACCAGGCCTTCCTGCCGGCGCCAGTGTGGCAGACCAGGCCTCACTACCCGCACGGACAGGGTAGACCAGACCACCCTGCTAGCGCTTGTGGGGTAGACCTGGCCTCCCTACCGGAGTGGACGAAGTAGACCTGGGCTCCCTATTGGTAAGGGAGGGGTAGAACTGGACTCCCTACCCACACAGGCAGGGGTAGACCTGGCGTCCCTGCAAGCAAGTGCGGGGTAGAACTTGCCTCCATACCCACGAGGGCGGGGTTGTCCTGGCCTCCGTATCGGTGTGGGCAGGGCAGACCTGGGCTCCCTACTGGCATGTGCAGGTTAGACCTGGCCTCCCTACGCGGGGGCGGGGTAGAACTTGCCTCCGTACACACGTGGGCGGGGTTGTCCTGGCCTCCATATCGGTGTGGGCTGGGTAGACCTGGCCTCCCTACCTGCGCTAATGGGGTAGAAATGGCCTCCCTAACCGCACGGGCATGGTATTCCTGGTTTTCCTACCGGCACGGGCGTGGTAGACCCTGCCACCGTATCAGCAAGGGCAGGGAAGACCTGCCCTCCCTACCTGGCGTGGACGGGGTTGACCTGGCCTCTGTATCACCGTGGGCATGGGTAGAGCTGGCTTCCCTACCGGGCATGGGCGCGGTTGAGCTGGCCTCCCTACCAGCATGGGCGAGGTAGACCTGGCCTTCCTGCCAGCGATGGTTGGGTAGACCAGTCCTCAATACCCGCATGGGCAGGGTAGACCAGACCTCCCTGCTGGCGATTGTGGGGTACACCTGGCCTCCCTACGCTCACTGACAGCGTAGACCTGGCCTCCCTATCACACGGGTGGGGTAGACCTGGCTTCCTACTGGCGCAGGCGGGGTAGGACATGGCCTCCCTACCGGTAAAGGAGGGGTAGACTTGGCCTCCGTACCAACGCAGGTGGGGTAGACCGGGCCTCTGTACCAGCAAGGGCAGGGAAGACCTGGCCTCCCTACCAGCGCAGACCGGTTGAACTGGACTCTGTATCGGCGTGGGCAGGCTAGACCTGGCTTCCCTACCGGCGAGGGCGCGTTGTCCTGGCCTCCCTAACGGCATGGACAAGGTAGACCTGGCCTCTGTATTGGTAAGTGAGGGGTCTAATGGCCTCCAGACCGGCAAGGGCAGGGTAGATCTGGCCTCCCATACCAGCAAGGGCGGTGTAGAACTTGCCTCCATACCCATGTGGGCGGGGTTGTCCTGGCCTCCGTATCGGTGTGGGGTGGGTAGAACTGGCCTCCCTACTAGCATGGGCAGGGTAGACCTGGCTTCCCTACCGGCACAGGCGAGGAAGACCTGGCCTCCGAAACGGTGCAGGGCGTGGTACACCTGGCCTCCCTGCTGGCTCCCGTGGACTAGACCTGCCCTCCATGCCCGCAAGGTCGGGGTAGACCTGGCCTCCCTACCAGCAAGCGCCGGGTTGACCTGGCCTCCCTAACCATGGGGGTAGGGTAGACCAGGTGTCCCGACCTCATCCTCCCGGGTAGTACCGTTACCCCTACTGGTACTCCAGGGTAGTAGCAGTACCCCTGCTGTTACCCCAGGGTACATCCTGCTCTCCCTAGTGGCACTCCAGGCTAGACCTGGCCCCCCTACCGGCAAGCAGGGGGTTGACCTGGCCTCCCTAACCATTGGGGTGGGGTTGACCTGGCGTCCCGAACTCATCCTCCTGAGTAGTACCTTTACCCCCACTGGTACTCCAGGTTTGTACCAGTACACTAGTGGCTACCACCGAGGTACAACCTGCTGTCCTGCTGGCATCAGGGCTTAGACCTGGGCCTCCTTTACTGGCGTTGGGCCATGGTTAGACATGGGCCTCCCCTGCTAGCGCTATTGGGGGTAGGACCTGGCATCACCTACCTGACCTCCAGGGTACTACCGATACGCTTACTGGTACTCCAGGGTAGTAACTGATACCCCCACTAGTACTCCGGTGATAGCACCAGTAAATCCCCCCCGGTACTTGGGGGGTAGTACCGATAACCCTACTGGTACTCCGGGGTACAACTGCTGTCCCTGCTGGCTGCCCGGCGGGTTAGACCCGCTCTCCCTACCTGACCCTCTGGGGTAGGCCCTGTATCCCTCCCTGATGCTCCAAGGTAGACCTGGCCTCCCATTACCGGATGCAGGAGTGTCAGACCTGGCCTCCCTGCTGGTGCCGGTGGGGTAGACCTGGCCTCCCTGCCCGCATGGTCGGGGTAGACCTGGCCTCCCTACCGGTTCTTGCGGGGTCGACCTGGCCTCCCTACCAGCAAGCACGGGGTTGACCTGGCCTCCCTAACCATGGGGGTGGGGTAGACCTGGCGTCCCGAACCTCATCCTCCCGGTTAGTACCGTTACCCCTACTGGTACTCCAGGGTAGTAGCAGTACCCCTGCTGGTACCCCGGGGTACACCTGCTGTCCCTACTGGTGCACTGGGTTATACCTGGCCCCCCTACCGGCAAGCGCGGGGTTGACCTGCCCTCCCTAACCATGGGGGTGGGGTAGACCTGGCATCCCCTACCTGATCCTCAGGCGTACTACAGGTACCCTTGCTGGTACTCCAGGGTAGTACCGGTACCCCCACTAGTACTCCATGGTAGCACCTGTAACACCCCCCCGGCTACTTGGGGTAGTACCGATACCCCTCCTGGTACTCTGGGGTACAACTCCTGTCCCTGCTGGCGCCCGGCGGAAGACACGCCCTCCCTACCTGACCCTCTGTGGTAGGCCTTATATCCCTACCTGATGCTCCAGGTTGGACCTGGCCACCCTACCGGCACTGGCGAGGTAGACCTGGCCTCCTGCTGGCGACAGTGTGGTAGACCTGGCCGTCCTACCAGCAAGCGTGGGGTTGACCTGGCCTCCCTTACCTGTGGGGGTGGGGTAGACCTGGCATCCCAACCTCATCCTCCTGGGTTGCACCGTACCCCTACTGGTACTCTAGGGTAGTACCAGTACCCCTGATGGTACCCTGGTGAGACAAGGGGAGTCAAAAGAATCTCAGTAGACATAATAAAGGGGGATGAAAGATGATGTTTAGCTCTTACATTGTTGAAATTAGCTGACATAGAGACAGTCCTTGATAAGAAGAGCTGGTCCTAAGAACCAGCCAATAAGGTAGAGACAGTTCCTGATAAGAAGCAGGAGCAGGCCCCAAGAGCCAGCTAAGACTGGTCTTGTAGCTTAGGTGAATACCAGGAAATCACTGAGCCTGCGCAAGAAGAAAGGTTACTAGCGGTGATGAAGAGGAGTCATCTATCTTCATCTCTGCAACCACCAGACGACCACCACAAAGAGGCACTGCGCAAGCGCAGTTGAGAGGAGACTATGGAAATGTCCTCTCGGAGCTAATTTTAATATGAAGCAGGGACAGGTCATGCATATGTATAGGCGTATTGTGAATATGTAACACTTGACTGTATAAACTTGAAACGAACTGCCGAGTCGGGCGCGCACGACTTTGGTGGGACTACCCCCCGTGCTGCCCAGCGCTGAATGAACATACCTACTTTACAATCTCACCGATTGTGGAGTCCGTTTCCACACGTCAGTTTGGCGAGCCAGCCAGGAGACTCTCTGCTCGGCTGTGGGACCGACTGTGGAGCGGACGCCCCTCTGCGCGCACCAAGCACTTTCCTCGGAGGAGCCTCCACTGCCAGCCACTCACCGCGGGAGCAGACAACGACCTCCTGAAGCCGCGGACCAAGACGGTATGTTTCACAAAGGGAGCCTGTAAAGGTACAGCCCGGGGCAGCTGGTAAATCACACAGAGACGTCTGGAGTGCAGCAGAGTCTCCGTATGGGAGGAGGGTACCCTGTATGGTAGAAAAGGGGGATTTGCTGACCAATAGGTCTTGGAGGTAGATCGAGCAAATCCGGGGTGACCCCTGTTTCCTGGTATCGGGAGCCAGGACGGACCTGTCGATGACTGGTATATAAGAGGCAGGAGAAGGGTAAGCGGACCCCCTCGCAATTGCGCTTGGTTTACTTTTGCAGCTGCTGAAAGGTTGTCAACTGGAGCAATGATTGTATGATGTGAATGTTTGGAAGTTAATGTTAAAGATTTTGTGTGGGTGTGTGGAAATGATATGTTGACATTTATAGATGTATGTATGTTTGTTAATGTGTGAATGTCTTTACGTCTTAATAGGGGTGATTCCCTGTTTTGTATGTGGGCTTGCAACTGGAACAATTAGCAATTAGCATCCGGCTTGGGTTTTGTTGAAGTGTAAATATTGTGGGAGGAGGTGGTACTGTACATCTAACAGACGGAAACCAGACTGCCTTGAGTGTTTTCCTAAATTCCACACTTCTATGACTGGGAAAGGGCTTACTAAGAATCCGAAATAGTGAGATTGGTGTGGAAGGGAAAATTTAATTCCAGAAATTTGGGACGTGTGGGAAGAAAACTGGGGGAAGACTATAAAGAAGTGTAAGAAACGATTTGCATGGAAGCTTATTAAAGGAGAAGCCAAAATCCAACTTAAGAATCATTAGGAGGAGTACTAAAATGGGAAACAATCAAGGAGGAGTATTGAGGAAGAGTCCTTTGGGTTGTGTAATTGCCCACTGGAAAGATATTGTTGGGTCCGGAGGTACGGAAAGTAAAAAGAACCTTATTAACTACTGCAATCAATGGTGGCTGTTGTATAAGTTAGAAGGTGATGTTAAGTGGCCACTTAATGGGTCAATAGATTATAATACTTGATTACAACTAATGCTGTTCTTAAGGAGAGAAGGAAAATGGGATGAGGTTTCGTATGCAGACATGTTTTTCACCCTCCGAAATCATCCAGAGTGGCAAAGGGACTGTGGAATGGTACCCCCACAGGACCCCATGGGGCTTGCACTTGAGCGAGAGAACAACAAGGAGCTTAGAGGTAAACTGAGGCGGTGTTGTTCGGCATGTAGTATTGGACAAAGATGTACTAAGGCAAATAAAATCCATCAGGTACCAGAACAAGATCTAACTGATTTGTTTAAGCCTCCCCCTCGATCACAGGAACAGGATGCAGACTCGGATAGAACTCCGACCCCCCCGAACAGCCCTGTATCTTCCCGTACTAGGAAGAAAACTACCTCAACAGCTTTACAAGCACCTCTCCGAGAGGCGGTGAGGCCGGATGGTGGGACGATGTTAATCAAAGTACCCTTTTCTGCTGCTGACCTAGGGGAATGGAAAAAGGTTGCAAAAGATTATAGGAGTGATCCGATAGGTGTAACTAAGCATTTCCAATTTATTGTAAAACAGCATAACCCTGACTGGAAGGATATACAGCTATTATTGGAATATATGACTGAGACAGAGAAACAGCTGATTTTAAAAACAGCAGGGAACCTTGCTGAAGATCATTATAAGATTACAGGAGGGGACATTAAGGAATATTTCCCTCTCCAAGACCCAAAGTGGGATGTTAATAGATCTGCACATATGGAAAGATTGCAGGGGTATCAGGAGTGGATTGCAAAAGGAATGGAGAAAGCAATCCCCCAAACTATAAATTGGTCAGCTTTATATGCAGTTAAACAGAGTCCTTCCGAGTCTCCATCTGAATTCCTGGATCGACTGAGGGATGTAATGCGCCGCAGCACACCGCTGGATCCTGGGTCAGAGGTAGGAAAACAACAATTAGTCTCCCTGTTTTTGGGTCAATCTACAAGGGATATAAGGCGTAAACTGCAGAAATTACGACCTACAGAGAGTAGGAATTTAGAAACATTGTTGGATGAAGCATGGAGAGTATTTAGTAACAGAGAGGAAGGATATAGGCAAGGGCAAAAGAAATTACTGGCTGTTATCCAGGAAGAAAGAGGAAGAGGGCCTAGACGAGACTTGCCCCGACTCGGCAAGGATCAATGTGCTTTGTGTAAGAAATTCGGTCATTGGAAAAAGGAATGCCCAAGGAACAAGGAGGATCAGAGGGCTCAAACAGGAAGAACGGTAGCCCATGTGAAGGGAGATTGACGGCAACCTGGGGAATCTACCCTAGCGGATCCACTGGTTATAATTAAGCTAGGGAAAACACAACAAGAGGTAGAATTTTTGGTAGATACAGGAGCAACCTAATCGGTTCTGAATCAAGCTTTGATGCCTCTAGGAGATGATTATGTCATGGTGAAAGGAGCGACTGGCCAAAGTGAAAAGGCATGTTTTTGTAAACCTTTAGAATATAAATTAGGAAAACAGTGGGGCATTCCTAAATTTTTATATATGCCCAACTCCCCAAAGGCACTTTTGGGAAGGGACTTGTTGGAACAATTGGGAGCAAAAATTGTATTTGAAAAGGGAGAAATTACTCTGGAGGTAAAAGATCAGCAATATGTTCAAATATTGAGCCTAACCTTAACCAGTCTCCCCCTAGAAGGAAGCATTAATGAGGACATCTTAAACCAAGTGTACCCGGGGGTATGGGCTACTGATGCACCTGGAAGAGTGAAAAGTGCTCCACCTGTTGAAGTTAGGCTTCATTCTTCTGGGTAGTACCGTTATCCCCACTGGTACTCCAGGGTAGTACCAGTACCCCTGCTGGTACCCCGGGGTACACCTGCTGTCCCTACTGGCGCTCCAGGCTACTCTGTGGTTCCCTAGCGGCAACAGTGTTTTGACCTGGCCTGCCTACCCATGAGGGCGAGGTAGACCTGGCGTCCGCTACCTGATCCTCCGGGGTACTACCTGTACCCTTACTGGTACTCCAGGGTAGTAACGATACCCCCACTAGTACTCCGGCGTAGCACCGGTAACCTCCCACGGGCACTTGGGGGTAGTACCGATACCCCTACTGCTACTCCAGGGTACAACTGCTGTTCCTACTGGTGCTCTGGGTTGACCTGGCCTCCCTATCCACGGGGGTGGGGTAGACCTGGCGTCCCTGACCTCATCCTCCCGGGTAGCACTGTTACCCCTACTGGTACTCCTGGGAAGTAGCCTTACCCCTGCTGGTACCCCGGGGTACACCTGCTGTCCCTAGCTGGCGCACTGGTTTAGACCTGGCCCCCCTACCGGCAAGCGCGGGCTTGACCTGGCCTCCCTAACCATGGGGGTGGGGTAGACCTGGCTTCCCGACCTCATCCTCCCAGGGTAGTACTGTTACCCCCAATGGTACTCTAGGGTAGTACCAGTACCCCTACTGGTAACCCGGGGTACACCTGCTGTCCCTACTGGTGCTCCAGGACTAGACCTGGTCTCCCTACCTTAAGTGCTGGGTTCAGCCTGGCATCCCTACCTGATGCTCTGGGGTAGTACCGGTACCCCTACTGGTATTCCGGGGTACACCTGCTGGCACAATGGGCACGCGGGGGTAGGACCCGCCCTCCCTACCTGACCCTCTGGCGTCAGCCTGGTACCCCTACCTGATGCTCCAGTTAGGCTTGGCATCCCTATCCGCGCTGGAAAGGGTAGACCAGGCCTCCCTACCTGACCGGGGGTAGGCCTGGCGTCCCTTCCAGATGCCCTTGGTTAGTACTGGTATCCTTACTGGTACTCCAGGGTAGTACTGATACCCCTACTGGTACTCCGGGGTACACCTGCTGTCCCTACTGGCACTCGGGGCTACACCTGGCCTCCCTACCTGATACTCTGAGAATGGCCAGGTGTCCCTACCTGACGCTTCTGGGGCAGTACCGGTAACCCTACTTGTACTCCGGGGTACACCTTGTGTCACAATAGGTGCAAGGGGGTAGACACGCCCTCCCTACTGGAACCACTGGCTGTTGGCCTGGCGTCCCTACCAGATGCTATGGGGTAGGCCTGGCATCCGTACCTGATACTCCGGGGCAGTACCAGCACCAGTACTCCAGGGTAGTGCCAATACACCTAATGGTACCCCCGTGGTACACCAGCTCTCCCTACTGGCGCTCCGGGCTAGACCTGGCCTGTATCCCTGATGTGCTGAGATTGGGCCAGGCATCCCTACCTGATGCTTCGGGGCAGGCCTGGCATCCCGACCTGACGCTCAAGGGTAGTGCCAGTACCCCTACTGGTAATCCAGTGTAGTGCCAGTACCCCTACTTGTACTCCGGGGTAGTTCCGGTACCACAACGGATACTCCCGGATACAACCAGTTTCACAATGGGCGTGCAGGGGTAGACCCCGCCCTCCCTATCTGACCCTCTGGGGTAGGCCTGGCATCACTACCTGATGCTCTGGGGTAGTACCGTTACCCCTGCTGGTACTCACGGCTAGTACTGGTACCACACTTGTACTCCGGGGTATAGCTGGTGTCACAGTATGCGCGTGGTCGGAGACCCGGCCTCCCTACCCCTCTGGGGTAGGACTGGCATCTCTACCTGATGCTTTGGGGTAGGCCTGGCATCCCTACCTGATGCTCCGGGGTAGTACCGTTACCGCTAGTGTTACTAGCAGCTAGTACCGGTACCACTACTAGTACTCTGGGGTACACCTGGTGTCACAATGGGCGTGCGGGGGAAGACCAGCCCTCCCTACCTGAACCTCTGGTGTCGCCCTGGTATCCCTATCTGATGCTCCAGGGTAGGCCTGTGTCACGGTCCACTCGGTGGACTCGTGATGGTTCGTTTGCTACGATCTCGAAAGTGCAAAATTAAGGTGACCAACACCAAAGGGGATAGCAGTAATCACACAGTAAAACTTTTATTGTATTGCCTGTGAAGAGGCACGTGATAGTTAGAGATAGGTGAAAGAAAGGAGAAAAGTAAAGTTAAGTTTAGAGAGAGGAGAAAGAGAGGTTATAGCTACCACCGCTGATCTCAAGACGTCCTAACAGTCCCGGGTCCAGCTAATGCTGCGTCGTCGATCGTCTGTGGTCCTTGGTGGGAAAGCTTCAAATTCCCATTGTTCAGAAGTCATCTTTTATGCTTAGTAACACACCTTGCTCCACCTCTGCCTCAGGAGTCTCCACCCTTCTCAGAATACAATTATCATATCTCCGCCCTTCTCGAGCGAGGCTATCACGCAGGCGCAGGGTCAGTGTCTGAGGCGTGGTAAGTCTTGAAGGTGGGTAGCCTTCGACCAGGAGGTGTGTTTTGGTATTATAATGAAGCAAGGTTCATCTAGAGTTCATGATTTCTTCATCGATGTTATGGCAACGGTTGCAATCCATCCTTTTTGACAGTAGCTATGCGGTTACCTCTAACGGCTCTAGCCAGGTACCTTCCAGGAGCCTTGTACGGCACATTCTGTCCTTGGGATTGGCCGCTGCGCTCCAAACAGGCCGTTGTCAGGTAATGTACTGTTCATGTTCCTGATGAAAATGTTGAGACAATGCCGATTTTCTGACCGACTCTTACAGTAGTACCGGTACCCTACTGGTACTCCAGGGTAGTAGCGGTACCCCTGCTGGTACCCCGGGGTACACATGCTGTGCCTACTGGTGCACTGGGTTAGACCTGGTCCCCTACCGGCAAGCGCGGGGTTGACCTGGCCTCCCTAACCATGGCAGTGGGGTAGACCTGGCGTGCCTACCTCATCCTCCCGGGTTGCACCGTTACCCCTACTGGTACTCCAGGGTAGTACCAGCACCCCTAATGTTACCCCGGTGTACAGCTGCTGTCCCTACTGGCGCTCGGGGCTAGACCTGGCTTCCCTGCCTGAAGATCCAGGCTCGACCTGGCGTCCCTACCTGATGCTCCGTTGTAGTACCGGTATCCCTACTGGTATTCCGGGGTACACCTGGCGACACAATGGGCGCGCGGGGGTAGACCTGCGCTCCATACCTGACCCTCTGGCGTAGGCCTGGCGTCCCTACCTGATTCTCTGGGGCACTACTGTTACCCCTACTGGTGCTCCAGAGTAGTTCCTATACCACTACTGGTACTCCCGGGTACAATGGGTGTCACAATGGGCGAGTGGGTGTAGATCCGCCCTCCCTACCTGAACCACTGGGGTAGGCCTGGGGTCCCTACCTGAAGCTCCGGGCTAGTACCAGTACCCCTACTGGTACTCCAGGGTAGTGCCAGTACCCCTACTGGTACTCCGGGGTAGTGCCGGTACCAGAACGGTTACTCCTGGGTACAACTGGTGTCACAATGGGTGCGCGGAGGTAGACCTGCCCTCCCTACCTGAATTTCTGGGGTAGGCCTGGCATCCCTACCTGATGCTCCGGGGTAGTACCGTTACCCCTACTGGTACTCCGGGCTTGTTCTGGTACCACTACTGGTACTCCCGGGTACAAGTGTTGTCACAATGGGCGCGTGGGGGTAGACCCGCCCTCCCTACCTAAAACTCTGGTGTCGGCCTGGTATCCCTATCTCTTGCTCTAGGGTAGGCTTGGCATCCCTACCTGTGCAGACAGGGTAGGCGAGGCCTCCGTGCCGGCAACGGCGGGGTAGAATGGCCTCCTTGCTGGCGCGGGCAGGGTAGACCTGGCCTCCCTACGAGTAAGGGAGGTGTAGATCTGGCTTTCCTACATGCACGGGGGCGTAGACTTGGCTTACTACCGGCACAGGCAGGGTAGACATGGCCTCCCTACTGGTAAGGGAGGCGTAGACGTGGCCTGTGTACCGGCGCAGGCGGGGTAGATCTGGCCTCCCAACTGGCGTGGGGTGGGTAGACCTGGCATCCCTACTGGTGCGGGCGGTGTTGTCCTGGCCTCCCTACCAGGGCTAATGGGGTAGACCTGGCCTCCTTACTCACGCTAATGTGGTAGACCTGGCCTCCTTACCTGCGTGGGTGTGGTAGACCTGGTCTTCCTACTAGTAAGTGAGGTGTAGATCTGGACTCCCTACCCGCACGGCAGCGTAGTCCTGTCTTCCCTTATGTCACGGGGGGGGAAGACCTGGCCTCCCTACCTGCGCTAATGGGGTAGAGCTGGACTTCCTACCCGCGCGGGCGTGGTAGACCTGGCCTCCCTACTAGTAAGGGAGAGGTAGACTTGGCCTCTGTACCGGCGCAGGTGGGTAGACCTGGCCTCACTACCTGGGCGGATGGAGTAGACCCGGCCTCCCTGCCTGAGCTTTTGGGGTAGACATGGCCTCCCTTCCGGCGAGGACGGGGTCGACCTGGCCTCCCTATCGGTAAGGGCAGGGTAGACCTGGCGTCTCTACCGGCATGGACGGGGTTGTCCTGGCCTCTGTATCGGTGTGGGTGGGGTAGACCTGGCCTCCCTACTCACGGGCAAGTAGAACTTACCTCCATACCCACGTGGGCGGGGTTGTCCCGGCCTCCGTATCTGTGTGGTTTTGGTAGGCCTCGCCTCCCTACCGGCACAGGCAGGGTAGACCTGGCCTCCCTACTGGCGCGGGCAGGGTAGAGCTGACCTCCCTACCCACAGGTGCGGACGGGGTTGACCTGGCCTCCATATCGGCATGGGCAGGGTATACCTCGCTTCCCTATCAGCGCGGGCAGGGTGGATGTGGCCTCTCTAACCGTAAGTAAGGGGTAGACCAGGCCTCCATACCTGCTCGGGAGGGGTAGACCGGGCCTCCCTACCAGCAACGGTGGGGTAGACCTGGCCTCCCTACTGACAAGGGCGGGGTAAACCTGGCCTCCCTACCTGCATGGGCGTGGTAGACCTGGCCTCCCTACTACTAAAGGAGTTGTAGATCTGGCTTCCCTAGACGCGTGGGAGGGTAGACCTGGCCTCCATTATGTCGCGGGCATGGTAGACCTGGCCTCCCTACTAGTAAGGAAGGGGTAGACTTGGCCTCCGTACCGGCGCAGGCGGGTAGACCTGGCCTCCCTACCCGGGCGTATGGGGTAGACCTGAACTCCCTACCTGTGCGGGGGCGTAGACCTGGCCTCCCTACTGCCAGGGGGGTTGTAGGCCTGGCCTCCCTACTGGCGCCGGCGGGGCAGACCTGGACTCTCTATTGGCGTGGGCAGGGTAGACCTGGCTTCCCTACCCACGCTAATGGGGTAGACCTTGCCACTGTACCAGCAAGGGCAGGGAAGACCTGCCCTCCCTCCCAGCGCGGATGGGGTAGACCTGGCCTCCCTACCAGCGTGGGCTGGGTAGACCTGGTCTCCGTACCGGCATGGGCCACGCAGACCTGGACTCCCTGCTGGCAATGGTTGGGTAGACCAGGACTCCCTGCCAGCACCGGTGTGGTAGACAAGGCCTCACTATTCGCATGGGCAGGCTAGACCAGACCACCCTGCTGGCGCTTGAGGGGTAGACCTGGCCTTCCTACCCGACCGGGCGGGGTAGACATTACCTCCGTACCCACGTGGTCGGGGTTGTCCTGGCCTCCGTATCTGTGTGGTTTGGGTAGACCTCGCCTCCCTACCAGCACAAGCAGGGTAGACCTGGCCTCCCTACTGGCGCGGGGTGGGTACACCTGGCATCCGTACTGGCAAGGGTGGGGTAGAACTGTCCTCCCTACCTTCGCGGGCGGGGAAGAACTTGCCTCCGTACCCACGTGGGTGGCGTTGTCCTGCCCTCTGTATCGGTGTGGGGTGGGTAGACCTGGCCTCTCTATTGGCGCGGGCAGGGTAGACCTGGCCTCCCTACACTCACGGACAGGGTAGACCTGGCCTCCCTATCGCGCGGGTGGGGTAGACCTGGCCTCCCTACTGGTGCAGGCAGGGTAGACATGGGATCCCTTCCAGGGCGGACGGGGTAGACCGGCCCTCCCTGCTGGCGATGGTTGGGTAGACCAAGCCGAGCTACTGGCACAGGCGGGTAGACCTAGCCTCCCTACCAGCATAGGCAGTGTAGACGTGGGCTGACTACCAGCACAGGCAGGGTAGACCTGGCCTCCCTACCGGCGTGGGGTGGGTAGACCTGGGCTCCCTATTGGCGCGGGCAGGGTAGACCTGGCCTCCCTACTAGTAAAGGGAGGTATAGATCTGGCCTCCTTACCCACGCGGGCGCGTAGATATGGCTTCCTACCCGCGCAGGCGGGGTAGACATGGCCTCCCTTCTGGGGCGGATGGGGTAGACCTGGCCTCCTTACCCACGCTAAAGGGGTAGACCTGGCCTCCCTATCTGCGCGGGCGTGGTAGACCTGGCCTCCCTACTAGTAAGGGAGGGGTAGACTTGGCCTCCGTACCGGCGCGGGCGGGTAGACCAGGCCTCCCTACCCGGGTGGATGGGGTAGACCAGGCCTCCCTATTGGTAAGGCAGAGGTAGAACTGGCCTCCCCACTGGCGTGGGTGGGGTAGAACTGGCCTCCCTACTGTCGCGGTGGCGTAGACCTGGCCTTCGTACCTGTGCGGGTGCTTAGACCTAGCCTCCCTACCTGCGCTAATTGGGGAGAGCTGGCCTCCCTCCCGCGCGGTCGTGGTACACCTGGCCTCCCTACTAGTAAGGGAGGTGTAGATCTGGCCTCCCTACCCACGCGGGGGCGTAGACTTGGCTTCCTACTAGCGCAGGGGGGGTAGACATGGCCTCCCTACCGGTTAGGGAGGGGTAGACTTGGGCTCCGTACCGGCGCAGGCGGAGTAGACCTGGCCTCCCTACTAGTAAGGGAGGGTAGAACTGGCCTCCCTACTGGCGTGGGTGGGGTAGACATGGCCTCCCTACACACAGGCGGGGTAGAACTTGCCTCCATATTCACGTGAGCGGGGTTGTCCTGGCCTCCGTATCAGTGTGGGGTGGGTAGACCTGGCCTCCCTACTGGGGTGGGCGGGGTAGACCTGGCCCCTCTATCACGCGGGTGAGCTAGACCTGGCCTCCGTACCGGCACAGGCAGTGTAGACTTGGCTTCCCTACTGGCGTGGGCGGGGTAGATCTGGCCTCCCTACCCGCACAGCCATGGTAGACCTGGCCTCCCTACTAGTATGGAAGGTGTAGATCTGGCCTCCCTACCCACGCGGGGGCGTAGACTTGGCTTCCTACCGGCGCAGGCGGGGTAGACATGGCCTCCCTACTGGTAAGGCAGGGGTAGACTTGGGCTCCGTACCGGTGCAGGCAGGGTAGGCCTGGCCTCCCTACCCACAGGGGCAGGGTAGATCTGGCCTCCCTACCGGTTAGGGAGGGGTAGGCTTGGCATCCGTACCGGTGCAGGCGGGGTAGACCTGTCCTCCCTACCCGCCCAGGCTTGGTACACCTGGCCTCCCTACTAGTAAGGGAGGGGTAGAACTGGCCTCTCTACCGGCGTGGGTGGGGTACCTGACCTCCCTACCTATGCGGGGGTGTAGACCTGGCCTCCCTACTGGCGCGGGCGGTGTAGACATGGCCTCCCTACCGGCGCCGGCAGGGTAGGCATAGCCTCCCTACAGGCGCAGGTATGGTAGACCTGGCCTCCCTAACGGGGCAGATGGGGTAGACCTGGCCTCCCTGCTGGCAATGGTTGGCTAGATAAGGCCTCCCTGCCAGCACCTGTGGGGTAGACCTGGCCTCCCTATCCACGCTGGAGGGGTTGAGGGGTTGACCTGGCCTCCCTACCGGCATGGGCGTGGTAGACCTGGCCTCCCTACTGGCGCGGGCGGGGTAGACCTGGCCTCCCTACCCGCGATAATGGTGTACACCTGGCCTCCCTAACCGCGTGGACGGGGTACACCTGGCTTCCCTACCTGCGTGGGCGGAGTGGATGTGGCCTCTCTAACCGTAAGTAAGTGGTAGACTAGGCCTCCATACCTGCGCGGGTGGGGTACACCTGGCCTCCCTACTGACAAGGGCGGGGTACACCTGGCCTCCCTACCCACAGGGGCAGGGTAGATCTGGCCTCCCTAACCGCATGGGCAGGGTAGACCTGGCCTCCCTACGCTCACGGACAGGGTAGACCTGGCCTCCCTATCACGCGGATGGTTTAGACCTGGCCTCCCTACCTGCGCTGCAGCGTAGACCTGGCCTCCATACCGGCGCAGATGGGGTAGACCTGGCCTCCTTACTCGCGCTGATGGGGTAGATCTGGCCTCTCTACCTGCGTGGGCGTGCTAGACCTGGCCTCCCTACTAGTAAGGGAGGTGTAGATCTGGACTCCTTACCCGCGTGGCAGCGTAGACCTGGCCACCGTACCTGAGCTAACTGGGTCAAATTGGACTTCCTACCTGCGCCGGCCTGGTAGACCTGGCCTACCCACTAGTAAGGGATTGGTAACTTGGCCTCTGTACCGGCACAGGCGGGTAGACCTGGCCTCCCTACCAGCGTGGGCAGGGTAGACCTGGCCTCCCTACTGGCGTGGGTTGGGTAGACCTGGCCTCCCTACTGGCAAGGGTGGGGTAGACCTGGCCTGCCTACCCGTGCGGGCTGGATAGAACTTGCCTCCATACCCATGTGGGCGGGGTTGTCTTTGCCTCCATATCGGTGTGGGGTGTGTAGACCTGGCCTCCCTACCGGTGCTTACGGGGTAGACCTGGCCTCCCTAACCATGGCAGTGGGGTAGACCTGGCGTGCCTACCTCATCCTCCCGAGTAGCACCTTTTCCCCTACTGGTACTCCAGGGTAGTAGCGGTAACCCTGCTGGTACCCTGGGGTACACCTGCTGTCCCTACTAGTGTTCTGTTCATTTCTTTCTCCTTTATACTCACCGAATCACAGACATGTTGAGATTGGAAGGGACCAGTTCAACCCCCTCAGCTGTGGAAGGGTCAGCTAGAGTATGTTGCTCAGCACCTTATCTAGGTGGGTATGGAGTACCCCCATAGATGCGGACTGCACAACCTCTCCGGGAAGCCTGTTCCAGTGTTTAACCACCCTCACAGTCAAACACAGTTTTCTGGGGTTCAGATGGAATTTTATACACATTAATGGGATCCCCCTCAGCCTTTTCTTCTCCAGGCTGAACAGTCCCACATCTCTCAGCCTTTCCTCCTAGGAAAGATGCTCCAGTCCCTTAAACCAGCTTTGTGGCCCTTTGCTGCACTTGCTTGAGTAGGTCAACAAGTATGATGCACTGGGCAGTGCAGCACTTGACACAGCACTCCAGCTGTGTGGCCTCAGCAGTGCTGAGTAGAGGGGAAGGAACACCTCCTTCCATCTGCCAGCAATGCTTCTCCTAATGCAGCCCAGGAGGCTGTTGGTCTTTGCCATGAGGGGGCATTGCTCGCTCATGCTCAGCTGCTTGTCCTCTGGGACCTCAAGGTCCTTCTCTGTGGAGCTGCTCTCTAGCTGGTCGACCCCCAGCATGACATCCACACTGGGGTTGTATCACAGGCTGTCCTGAAAAGCAAGGGTGGTTTCCAGGTGCCAATGACTGAAATGGGGGAGCAGAGCCATCACATGTGAAGTGATCTAAAGGCTATGCCAGTTCAAAACACTTATCTTCTGCTGCTATCTCAGAGGCCTTAAATCTTCAGCAGGAACCCGGCAGCTCTGAGATCCCTCCATCTCCCTCTCTTGTAGCAATTAAGCTGATAGGACCCCAGTCATAGGCTTGCTTTCAATTCTGTTTGCAGCCTAAAGCACCCCATTGGTCTGCAGATATGCCAGGAAACTTGCATAAGGAACCCACTCCTGTGGAGAAGAAGGTGGATGTTCCCAGGAATCTCAGGAGGCGTGGCATACCCATAGCTGTGCTCAGGGAGCTGGTCAAATGCCTCATCTCCATTGCTGTAATGGTGGCCTAGATGCCTGGTTCATGTGTCAACTCTCTCTGTGGATGCTGACATTTACTGAGCAACCTGGTCTGACCTCAGAGCTGGCCCTGCTTGGAGCTGGGCATTGGACTATAGACCACCTGAGCTCCCTTCCACCCTGAATTGTCCGATGAGCGTATGATGTAGAGACCCTCGCCTCCAACTCGATCTCTTCTTGTTCAGCAGTGTGCCAAGGCACAGGCTCCTGGAAGGGCTGGTTGGGGAGTGTCTAGTCCAGCCTCCAGGCTGGCTGTGACTTTGAGGAGCAAAGAAGAGCTCCAAAGGTGGAAATCACAACACCACTCCTCCTAGTCCATTTTATTTTTCCTAAGGCTCAGCCTAAAGCTCCCAAGAGGCAAGTTGTGGCTGTTGCCTCCGTCATATCATTGGCCACTGCAGAAGAGAGCTTGGCTCCACCATCTCTCCAGGTAGCTGTAGGCTCTTCTTAGGTGGCCCCAGGCCTCCTTCAGCAGGCTGGAGAGGCCCAGTTCCCTCAGACTCTTCTCGCAGCTCGTGCCTTAAGCCCCTCACTCCACCTTGGCAGACCTCCTCTGGACCTTCTCCAGTTTCTCCACTCTCCTTTTGAAATGGGAGGCCCACTGGCTCATATGGCATCATCCTGCTGCCCAGGCCCTTCTCCTCAGAGCACTCCTTAGCCGGCCAGGTCTCTACCCATGCTGCTGCATGGAGTTGTTGGGCAGCTTGTGGGTTGGGATAAAAACAGATAATAGGTGAATGAAAACAGATTAAAACAATATAAACCCAACCCAACAGGCAATGCAAAGGTAATCACTTACCACCTCCCACAAGCAGAGTGACACTCAGCCAGTCTCCCTTCAACAGACACCTTGAACGACAGGAAACTCCACCGCCTTCTTCCTCTGCCCGAGATTTTATTGCTGAGCATGACGTCATATGGTATGGAATATCCCTTTGGTCAGATGGGGTCAGCTGGCCTGGCTGTGTCCCATTGCCCCCCAACTTCTCACCCACCCCCAGCCTACTCACTGGGAGGGAGCAGGGTGAGAAACAGAGAAGGCCTTGACACTGTGCAAACACTCTTCAGCAACAGCTAAAACGCTGGTGTGTTAATCAACACTGTTCTAGGCACCAATGCAAAACAGAACACCATAGGGGCTGCTACGAAGAAAGTGAACCCCACCCCAGCCAGACCATGGACACTTGAACCAGGGTCCCAAAAAGGGACACAGTAGTGTACAGGTGGCTGACAAGTGATGGGCAGGGGAGGCAATAATTTTCCCTCACGTCTTTTGGCGAGGCTCTTCTCTCTACACTCCAGGACACTGCTGGCCACCTCTGCTACCAGGTAGCCCTGGATCATGTGGATCACTGCTGGATCGGTGTTTTGCCTTCTGTCCCCCAGCACCACCAGGGCTGTTTCCTCAGAGGTGCTCTCTGGCCAGGCAGTCCCCTTCCCCATGCCACTGCAGGCTGTTAGTCTATCCCAGGCACAGGATCTGGCCTTTGTCTTTCTTGTATCTCACAACGTTCCTGACACGACAGTCCTTCTGCCTGTTAGGGTTCCCCTGAATGGCATACCAAGGCACAGGAATGGTCCTCCCAATATAGTGCCATCAACAAACGTGGTGAGAGTTGCCTCCTCCGGGTCATGGATACAGGTGTTAAAGTGCACAGCGCCCAGGAGAGTCCCCTGTGCAGCCCCACAATGCGCACAATATGGCCCACTGGCCTCCAGGTACGGGTATAGCCCCTTCACCACTGCTCTCAGCCTCATCATCCAACTGGTGTTTTGCCCATCTCTTTGTCTATCCATCCAGACTGTACTGTCCTAACTTGAGCAGAAGAATATTGAGGGAGACTGTGCCAAAAGTCTTGCTGAAGTGGAGGTAAACAACATCCACCATGTTCCCCTCATGCACAAATGCACTTCCTTCATCATGACGGCAATCAGGTTGGCAAGGCCTGATTTACCCTTGGGAAGTGTGAAATGTGTTCATCTGATTCGTGTCAATATAAACAATGCTAGGGCCGCATAATAAAATGTGACCCTCACTTTAACCGTTTTGGTCGGTCCTAGTATAACCACAGGCCAGGAGGAAACAGATGATATGTATATAGTTCTTTTTTGCCAGCCCAAAACCGGTTTTGTTGTTAACTGCGCAGTGTTAAACAAGAGATCCTAGGGAGAACTGAGGCATTTATCATAGTATTAAGCTGAGGTTACGAACGGGGTGATCTTTACTATGTATGAATAGAGGGTGTATTGAAGTGGCAGTGTGTAAGCAATTTGTTATATGCATTTGTTGGGGGGGGGGGGGGGGTGTCTGTTGCGAACTTGCTTGGGTTTTGATGGCCACAGCTGGTGTTGTGCAGGGTGTCCTGTCGCACAGGTTGTCTGCTGTCATGCCCGAGCAGCGAGGAGCAGTGAGGAGATACATTGTATAGAAGACCCCTCAGCCAATGAGGAGAGTTCGAGAAGTTTCTAGGAGAACTGAAGACCCCTCAGCCAATGAGGAGAGTCTTGAAAGGACACGATGTAACTAATGTTAGACTGTAAAAGAAGCTGGGTTGCTTTTCACAGCATGCATCTTGGTAGAGCAGAGGCTGCTGATCCATGCAGGGCTGTTTGCTTGCCTTTATTCATTTAATAAATTGTAAACTTTGATTGGAATCCTGTTTAAGACTAAATTCATTTATCACAAGGAGACGGGCGCAACTTGGGTTTGTCTTCACTCTCAAGAGACCCCTACCAATTCCATGACCCTTTACAGAGGACATTCCAAAGAAATATCAGTCTTTCCCTGTAACTGCGTTACCACTATTCTGCCTGTTCTTCGGTGTATTTAGTTTCTCTAGTCTCTCATGTAGTTACACCTGTCCTGACAAAATGACCATTTGTGAAAGTCATCTTTTCAGATGCAGGCTGCCTAGGCAAAGGCCCTTTCCATTATGCTCCACTTCTCTCCTTCCCTTGCTCTTTGTTCATTCAGATACCTCTCCCCTATGCAAGCTGCTTTGAGCTTCAGGGAGTTAAAAGCTTGCCTGTCTTCCAGTAGTCTAATAGTCTCTTTAGCCAATTCTTTAATTATGTTTGTATCTAACTTTTTCGTATTCATCACAAACATTTCTGATAAGATTATCCCTTGTAGACAGGCAGCCTCATTAGGGGCAGCTGGACTTTGCATATGGTTGAGGAGTGTGACGTTGTTTATGAAACTTAAGTATGATTTTCTTTGCTTTGCTTGCAAACAGGAAAAATTCTTCTGGGCCTGTGTGCAGCCAGCTCTCTAAGGAGAGCAGGGGGGAGATGACGCAATGGAGCTGTAACATCCAACTGTAGAGATCAGTGGAGGAAACTGAGGCAAGGAACAGAGATGTAAGCCCCAGGTGGCCAAGGTCAGAAGTGGTGAGGTTTGAGAGGTGAGGAGCAAGGTTGTCCATACAGTGTCAGAGCTCAAGGGACTGCTTTTCCTAGCTGTCCAGACCTCCTGAGGAGACACTCTGGATCATTATCACTCGGAGAATGCTTCTATCACCTCTTCTCTAAATTGAAGAGTAAGAAAAACTATTCTTTAAAAGGAAAAAAACCTATGGTATAGGTGCAGTTTGAAATCTTCCTCCTTAACTACACTATGAAATTTTTCTAATTAGCTGTACAAGTCTTGAAGACTTGGAGAAAATTGCAGGAAGAAAGAAGGCTCGTTAGAACTTTCTGTATTTTAATGAGCCCCATGGTGTGTTTGAGGCTGAGTCCATGGACCTCAGCTACTGAGAGCAGACTGAAAGAAACTTCTCAAGAAGCCAAAGTCAGAAGCAAAGTACCTTGAAGCATTAATGGGCCCCACTGAGGGCCATTACTGACAAAGCCTCCCCAGGGACTCGTTAGAGCAGATAACTGGAGGCTGTGATTGCAGGTAGGCAAAAGCACTGTGAAGGTGGCTCTAATGCTGAGAAAATATTTGGTTTGTTTTATGCAGCAGAAAGGCCAAGCCCTGATCTCCAGGCCTTGGGCAGACAGATTCTGTCCCTCACAGGTGAGTCAGGGCTCTTCCTGGGGGCAGCAAGATGTGAGGGTGAGCAATGCCAAGAGTAGGAAAACTGTGCAACACCTCTTGGCCTCCCCAAGCAGGGGTGAGGAAGAAACTAAGTCCAGAGCCTCAAAACAAGTTTTACCTGGTAGGCCTCAGTGGCAGAAGCTACTGTCAAATCCAAGATGACAAATCCCTTGGACCTGTTCTGCCTTTCAGCCTTGCCAGAGCACTTGGCCATCTCTACTGCAGGCTGTCATAACCTGTCCCATGCTTTACCTCCTTCCCTTCAGGCTGTTGATGTCCATCTTGCTTTCCCAGCTAGCTCTCACCCCAGCATTTCTGTTCCTTCACTGATGTCCTCTCCAGCCTGGCTGGATTTTCCTTGAAACACAACGCCATGGGCTGATCCGGGCTCTCTCTGGGTGACCTCTTGCACCACAAGGCTACCCTTTGAGTGACATTTCTTTCTCAACACATCCAGTCTGAACCTTTCAAGCTGCACTTTGCGCAGGTTTCTTCTCTTCCCACTACCAAGAAAAGCTCCACCATCTCTGAAGCCACCCTTCACGCAGGTGCGCTCTACTGCTATAGTGCCCCGAGCCTTCACTTCATCAGGCTAAAGAAGCCCAAGTCCCTCAGCCTCTCCAAAGAGGCCCCATGCTGGCAGATGTCCTCTGGGACCGCTCCAGTTCTTCCCCACTCCTCCAGACCAGGGAACCCCACACCCAGACACACTAGTCCAGATGTGGCCACACCAGTGCTGAGGCCAGAGGGATGAGAACACCCTTGCCTGGGTGGCCACACCTCTCCGAATACAGGCCTGTATGCAGTTGGCCTTATTCACTGTTTGTAGAGTTTGCTCTCTCAAATGGCATTTTAAATGATACTGCACCGAGGCTGCGTGCCTTTCTTACTGGGGACGTAACAAACCAGAACTTCCAGGTACAGAACAACCACCAAGTCACGTGCCTGCTGCTGGCTGTCAGATTCTCAGGCAGAAGTGATGTCATAGTCAACAGACCAGCCATGTGTCTGCTGATGGCCAATGACCCAAAGAGATTGGAGGTTCCAATGACCTCACACTTGCCTTCATGGGCATGTGCCTCCTACTGGCCTATGAGCTTCTCAGACATAATTGGTGTCAGAGTGATAGCCCAACCCATCAGCCTTCTTGTGGCATGTCAGCTGACCAGCCAGAAGTAACCTCACCATGATCTTCCAAGCCACATGCCTGCTGCTGTCCTGTCACGTACTCAGGCAGAAGAGGTGTGAGAACCCATATCCCAGCCCTTGTCCTGGACAAGCCTACCAGGTACTTGGGGAAAGGGATTCTCACAATCAAGATGCTTTTGCTGGCCTGGCAGACACACTGGCAGATGTGAGCGTAGAAGCACATACGCCAGCCATGAGTCAAGGGCTGACCTATCAGCTCCTTCAGAAAGAAGTGACCTCACAGTCCCTTTCCCAGCCATCTTCCTGCTGCTGGCCTATCAACTCCAAGGACAGAAGGGACCTCCCAGCCACCTTCCCAGCCTTGTGCCTCCTGCTGTCCCATGAGATCCTGAGGCACAGCTGACCTCACCATAGCATTCCCACCCATCTTCCTCCTTGTGGCCTACGAGCTCATCAGGTACAGGTCACCTCACATTCCTGTCGCAATGCCATGTGACCTTTCTGGGACCTCACGATCCCTGCCCCAGTCCCAGGGGGCCAAACAGCTTACGTAAGGTTGAGGAGAGGTGACCAAGATGAGGGCAGTAGAGCGTGGGAAAGAGAGCTTCAGGGATTCGGTGTTGAGGTAGGAGCTTAGGGATTAGAGCTCACCTTTCAGGGTTGGGGATTAGGCAAAGGCTTAGGGAGAGAGTTTGGTGTCTCCTGCTGAGGTTCCCTGGCTAGTGTTTAAGGTGTGGGCTAGCATGGTGGGTCAGGGTTTTGTTTAGGGCTGGGGTGAGGGCTAGGATTAAGGGCCAACATGTTAATACTGGGGTAGAGGCTAGGGGCTAGGGTGAGCAACCGGGTAAGTGTAAGGGTAAGGGGTTATGGCTTTGGGATTTGGCTTAGATGTAAGCTTTGAGGTTAGGGATAGCCTAAGCTCAGTTAGGTTAGTAACGGTGGATTACTGTCAGGGGGAGGAGAAGTATTTAGGGGTAGGGTTAGGTCTTAAGCTTACTAGTTAGAGATAGTGTAAGGGCTTAACAGGAATGTATTCACAGTCAGTGTTTTCACAGCAATGTCCCCTTAGCTCATTTTACCTCTTCAAAATCTTTTGTGTCTGTTGGTCAAGGCCCTCTTCCCTCCCCCAAATCCCCCATTTCTTTTGCCCAGGCTCCTCCTGACCTCCCCAAATGTGTCACCTTGTTGAGGGTGGCTTCCTGATGACCTTCATGACCTCAGAGTATCTCTCTCCCTGCTGACCAGTGAGAAGTGACCTCACAGCCACCATCCAAGGGGACATACTGTCTGCTGTGCTTGAGAGGCCTCTTCACAGCCTACCCAGCAGCACTGGAGGAAGGTGATGCCCTGCACCACCCCAGAGGTTCCCTGCCTGCAAACCCACTTCGTAGATCCGAAGGGTTCCTGCATCACTTTTCCCACATGGGTGCTTCAGTTACCACAGGGCAGCTTGGATGCCATGGCCACCTCTGTGCGGGCAACTGAATCAAGACCAGAATGTAAATTTTAGAAAAATGTTGAAGCCTACGCAGAAAAGGAAATCTATGTAATAGCAGAAAAAGTCTTAATTTCCAGCTTTTAATGATCTTTTATGAAATTTTGCTGATCACGGAGAGATGCTGCTGGGTTCCCAGAGGACTTTCTACCACTGATGGAATTCGTTCCTGATCATCCAGCCAACTTCCCATGCACTGCATCAGTCCACGTCTTCAGTCCTAGATGTCAACAATGCGCCCTAAGGAGACTATGGGAAACCACATCCAAGGACTTGCAAAAGTCCAGGTACACAGCATGCCCTTCTTTCCCCTCCCACATGGGTTCAGCAATCCTTTTCTTGTCCTTCAAGCGATGGAGATGGCTGCAAGAGCATTTTCCCTGTCACCTTGCCAGGGACTGAGGTGAAGGTGGCCAACCTGTAAACACTCCCAAGGTGAAGGTGGCCAACCTGTCACACTCCCAATCCACCTTTTTGCCCTTCTTGAAGATGGGTTTGAGATTTGCCTTTTCTGAGGATCCTTGGAACCTCCCTGATCTCTCTGCCCCTTCCAAGATGTTTGAGAGAGGCCTCGTGATGACACCAGCCAGCTCCACCAGCACCTCTCTGCTGCATCGCACACCAAAAGCCGTCTTCATATCCCACACTTGCAGGGGAGTGCCCAGGACACCGCACGTGCCAGTCCATGGTCCTCTGGGCTGGTTCAAAAGAGAACCAGAAGCGATCTCCTCCTGCAGGCCCACAACTCCCATGGGCTCTCCGTGCAGCTCACAGCTTCCCTGAGCATTTTTCTCAGTGTCCCCCTGCCCCAACCTTTCTAGTCCACAGGCTGTAGATGAGAGGATTGAACAGGGATGTGAGGATGGTGTAGATAAGGGGCTCTGTCAGCCTATCTCAGCAGGGCTCTTCTGGGCATCACACACCCAAGGATGAGGGTGTCGTAGAAAAGAGTGGCACTAGTGAGGCGGGAGGAGCAGGTGGAGAAGTCTTTCTGCCTGCCCGCGCCGGATGGGAGACGTTCCTCAGGGTGGCAGCTCTGATGCACACAGGATGACCATGTGAACAGGAAGGGGAGGATGGGATCTAAAAAGCAGGTCATGACAGCAAAGAGCATGAGTGTCACAGTGCCAGTGTGTGAAAGCTCCAGCAATGGGGTGAAATCACAGAAGAAGTGGTCCACTCCACTGGGGGCCACAGAACGGCTATCTGGGACAGTGACTGAAATGATTACTGTAGCTGAACAGAAATCCCCCTAGCGAAGGAGACAGACCTGGCAGTTCCTGAGTCTTGTAGAGAGCAGGGGGTGGCACACAGCCCAGTACTGATGGTAGGATGTAGTCACCAGCAGTAAACACTCTGCACATGCAAAAGGACATGAGGTCCTTAGAGCTCCAGTGCCTCATTGCCTCCTCACCCACCTTCCACAGTGCCTGCTCATGAACCTGGAGACTTCCTGGGGTTGCTGACAAAAGACCTTTTCTGTTTCCTCTCCCTGAGCAAGCAGTTTGTAATCTGCAAACACCAGGTCACTCCTGCTGACTCCTGCTCTCATCCTAAATGACAGAAGATAACCCAACCTGTTGTCTGTCACATAGAGGACCCCCACAAATCCAAGCTTCCCCTTCATACAGGGGACATAGTCCTCGTCCTCCCTGCTGCTCCCCTGGGCAGAGCCTGTAGCCCTCCATTGCAGCACCACAGCTCAGCAAGCTGTCCCACCACGTCTCATTTCATCCAAAACCATCACAGTTCTGTGACAAGCCATGGGTCTCCAGCTCCTCCTGGCAGTGCACATTTGGGCCACGGCATCTCAGCTGTGGCAGCGTAGTGGACCGACAGACTTCTCACAGGGAAACCTGAACACTGGTCCTGACCAGAAAAAGATTGACCATCGAGTTCTTAGGGCTGCGCTGCACCCTGCTGCGCAGTCCAGCACAGGCCATCAAACCTGTGTAATGCTGCACAGATCCCTGGGCCACAGGACAACCTCAGCAGCATATTATCACACACGAGCCTGCAGGCAGGTCCCACTCTGTACTGGACATCTTGCCTGCCTGCTGTGGCCTTGCCTGTATCTAACCGTGCAGCAAAACATTCTCATGAAAACATCATTTCTGTTTGACTGTTGAGACCGATGAGTAGAGTTGTTCCTTGTAAGAAAATCCTATAGTAGCTTGGATGACCAAAAGAGGAGACTGTTTTCTATGGATGGGGTCTGCATGGTTTGCTGCATTCAGGTAGAAAGCCCGTTCAATGCTACACCACCTGGGGTTCTCACCATCTAAAGGGGCCTAAGATGATCTGCATGGTTCTCTCCTTATAGTGTTAACGATGATGAACATAAGTTTTAAAATGCAGCTCACTGTGTCCGAGTTCCTTTCTTACTGGGGTCATACCAGACCAGCACCTCCTCGAGAACAAAAATCACTCTCTCAGCACCCTTGGATGCAGCCCCTATGGTTCCCATGGACTGGTAAGGGTGTAGTTTGCTTGAGTAACCCCGCGCTTGATCCCCATCCACTGCTGGTTGTTCTCCTCCAGAGTCCTGCCTCACAGCTCAAAGGCCTGGGAGACCTTGCTGGTATTAACCGAGGCTGTGACGTAGAGTACCTCAGATCTATCTAGAGCTACTCTTCCTCATTTCAGCAGTGGTCCTACCTTATCTCTTTTGCTTCTGTAACAGTTCCTGAAGTACCAAAAGTTCATCTTGGTGCCCTTGAAACCCTTTTTGAGCTTCCACCGAGTTTTGACATGGACCATTGCTGTGCTTGGAGGATGATGTCCTTGAAGACAAGATGTATCCAGGCACACTCTGAAAATTCTTGGTCTTTTCATTGACTGGACTCATCAAGGGAGTGAGTAAAAACCCCTGTGTGACATGCTTCCTGTTCATGGCAATGCCTGCAGCTCTTGGGTGGAGAAGGAGCAGACCTTGCCTCATGATGGCATCTGACGTCTGATGCCTCTGACTGATGGCTTTAGTGTATGGCAAACAGGCACCAAATCGCACTCTCTGTGATGCCGTCTGGGACGTCTATGATGCACCCACCCTGAATGGGAATTGCTTTCCTGCAGCTCCTGTGAGGGTCCCTGCCAGCCTTGGCATCTCGTGTAGCTCTGTGGCCCTGGATTTGGACATGAAACAGAGTACGTGCCCTGAATTCTGTTAGGCAGCGTGGGGACGGAACATGGGACACATGCCATTACAGTCAGTGGTAGGTATAGTAAATTCAGCTGATGGAAAAGAGAGAGACCCAGCTCTCGCTATGGTACATGACTGCAGTCGTTCATATGAATACCTGTATCAAGTGCCATGAAGATAAGGAGTAGGAAAAGGTTCTTTTGGCCTTTAGTTGGGCATAAGCTGCCATGTCACTTGGCCAAAGGAATTTCCCACCAGGCTCATACATGATTCCCAAGATGTTGCCCTGTCTCTATGAACTTCTCCGTTACAGTTTGCTGTTACCTACATGTATCTTGGACCACCTCTGACACGTTCAAATGTCACCAGGGATTTGCATCTGAACACCTGACTCCTGCCTTTGCTCTCCCTTAATTCAGATGGGAGCTGAGACAAGGAGCTCACATGCAGGTGTCTATTTTGCTCACACCTGAACTGAGGCAAGAGGAATCCCACCTCCTGTGGCTTTGTGGTGTGCATGGGAGGCAGCATGAGCCTCCTTCCAATGCCATGAGTAGAAAGGCAGGATGATTTGCCTCCATTGACCCATGGATGCCTTCCCTCAGCAGGGGTCAAAGGAGATCCCTGCCTGCCTCTCTCTGGGGATCCTGTCTAACAATATGACCAAAAAATGTGGCATGTAGATGTAACTTTGTCTCTGAGAGGAGAATTTTATTTCAGGAAAGAAGTGTCTCTCCCTAGCTGAGGGAGGCAACATCAGTGATTGCTTCAGCCTGTTTCCCAGCAGGTTCCCCTGGAGCCCCAGGGACACCAGGAGGGAGCCCAGAGGGGGCAGAGAAAGTGCTGCCTTGGGCTGGTCCTCTGCTGCTGAGCTGGGCTGGGCTCCTGGGGATGGAGGGAGCTCATGGCAAGCAGGCAGCATTTCAGAGAGACAGCTCTGCCCAGGAGCAGCTCCTCTGCAAAGCGCAGCAGGGCTGAGGGCACTGCCTGCAGGCACCGAGGGGAGAGGAGTGAGGCAGAGAGAGAGGTTAAAGGCAGTCTGGGGTGGGAGAAGAGAGAAGAGCTGACCTTGGAGAAAAATCTTGACAGCCCTTCACAGGGTAAGTCTCTGGCTGCAGGGCAATTCCTGGAATGACCTCCTAAAGCTGGCACATGCCCACAGCCTATGGGATCTGTCAGGAGGACTCTCACAGTTTGTGCAGTGTAGAGAAAAAGGACGCGCTTTGGAGCAGAGGTTCCCTGCTGCACCCTCAGAGGGACAGGGCATGTCAGCTGCCTTCACCCGGGGATGGCTGCGGAGTGTGAAGCTGGGTGTGCAGCCAGGGGTGCCCAGGGCTGTCCTGCTGAGCAGGGTCCCTGCACCCCAGGGGGCTGTGTGCTGGGGCAGGGGACTCTGCCGCTGGTCAGGGTAAGTACTCAGCCTGCCTGGGGAGCTCCAACAGCAGAGTGGGGAGAAGCTGTGGGTGGAAGAAGCAACTTGCAGCAGGGCAGGGTCCTTCTGCTGACAAGAGGGTGCTGTGTGGATCAGGGGCTGCTCACAGCTCCCGATCAGCCCCGGGGCATTTCCCAAGGGCACTTTTCAAGGAGAAGCTCAAAGCAGGGATTGCTATAAAGTTAAGGATGCTTTCCTAGAGCTGGGTTTTCTATTTTCCTAGTCTTGGCGAATTTTCAGGAGAAATGGAAAAGGAGCTGTCATGCTTGAACAGGCTCACTGAGACTCGGGAGCTGTAACTCCTGAGGATCAGTCAGTCTGACAGGAGCCTCCTGAAGTAGAGCACAGGGAATGAGAACAACCTGCCTGGCTGTGCTGGTGCCTGGGAGGTGGCATGCACAGCTGGGTAAGGGTAACTCTTTCCTGATTTCCCTGGCTGCCTCTCTCTTTACCTCTCTGAGCACAGACCATCACTGCTTTTTTCCTTGTTTCTCCACTTGTCTGTGTTTACTGTGCTATTACCTTGTTTCTGCTGTCAGGCTCTCTGGGGATGGGAGTTTCAGCTGCAGAGTCACACACTGGTCTTGTGGGTCCTCCCCTGCAGCTGTGTCCATGGGAACAAGTGTCCCAGCTTTCCTCTCATCTGAAGGGGTGATGCTCAATGCTGTCTGTGGGGCTGGGGAAAGAGCTGATTCTCCCTTACAGAGATGCCAGCACAGTAGGTCACTTGGCTGTCACCTCAGAGTGTCCTTCCAAGCTGTGAGCTGCCCTGCAGGATGCAAACCTGTCTCACAGCAGCTTTCTGTTTATCAGAAGCCCCATGGAGAAGCACAGAGATGCCTATGACTGAGGAAATGCTCTTGGGCTGGTGAAATGAGCCCGGTGTGTCCTTGGCTAGAAGCAGGGTGCTGAGACTTTGAGAAAGGGTGAGACATTTGGTGGTCTGCAGTGGATGTCTCTGCTCTCAGCAGTGTCTGGTGGCTTTTCAGGGTAAAATATGGGAGCGTGATCACCCTCCATCCTCAGACAGGTTGCAAGCACAGTGGAAAGTTGGGAACTAGACAGAAGGACAGAGCAGCTCCCCCTCTCTGCACTAAGCCACAGGCAATCCTCCTGACTTGCCTGGCTCATGCTGTTCTCCCAGACTGCAGCAGAAATGCTGAAGGCTTCCGAGATCTAAGAAAACTCCCCAGGGGCGATGTAGGCAGCTGTAAAAAACCCTAGAACTCTAAAACTATTTTTACCTTCCTGGGTCCTTATCATTGGGAGTGCAGGTGCTGACAACCCCTTCTGCGTTAGGAGTGGATTCAGCTGACAAAGTCAAACACCAGACTGGCCCCTGCCCGCACCCATCCCATGAACCCACTGCTGCAGAGCAGGGCTGACTTCTCAAGAGCCCATGGGCAGAGGCCCTGCTCTTCATTGCACGCTCGGCCAGCACCAAGCAGGGCTCCAGCCACAGGCCTGAAGGAAGGTCTCCTAAGAAAAGGAAAAGGGTCTGTCTGTGTGAGAGTGGGAGGGTCTATGGGAAATGGCTTTGATATTGCTCAGAGAATAATGCCCTGACTCTTCCCTGTCTTTTTCTACTTGTACAGTGCTCCCCATTCCCAGAGGAAGAAAGATGTCCAACAGCAGCTCCATCGCTGAGTTCCTCCTCCTGGCGTTTGCAGACACGCGGGAGCTGCAGCTCTTGCACTTCTGGCTCTTCCTGGGCATCTACCTGGCTGCCCTCCTGGCCAACGGCCTCATCATCACCCGCCGTAGCCTGTGACCACCACCTCCACACCCCCATGTACTTCTTCCTCCTCAACCTCTCCCTTCCTCGACCTGGGCTCCATCTCCACCACTGTCCCCAAAGCCATGGCCAACTCCCTCTGGGACACCAGGCCCATCTCCTACCCAGGATGTGCTGCACAGGTCTTTCTGTTTGTCTTTTTGATCTCAGCAGAGTACTTTTCTTCTCACTGTCATGGCCTACTGACCGCTACGTTGCCATCTGCAAACCCCTGCACTACGGGACCCTCCTGGGCAGCAGAGCTTGTGTCCACATGGCAGCAGCTGCCTGGGGCAGTGGGTTTCTCAATGCTGTGCTGCACACTGCCAATACATTTTCAGTACCCCTCTGCCAAGGCAATGCTGTGGACCAGTTCTTCTGCGAAATCCCCCAGATCCTCAAGCTCTCCTGCTCAGATGCCTACCTCAGGGAAGTTGGGGTACTTGTAGTTGCTGTCTGTTTAGCTGTTGGGTGTTTTGTTTTCATTGTGCTGTCCTATGGGCAGATCTTCAGGGCTGTGCTGAGGATCCCCTCTGAGCAGGGACAGCACAAAGCCTTTTCCACCTGCCTCCCTCACCTGGCCGTGGTCTCCTTGTTTATAAGCACTGGCAGTTTTGCCTACCTGAAGCCCCCCTCCATGTCCTCCCCATCCCTGGACCTGCTGGTGGCAGTTCTGTACTCGGTGGTGCCTCCAGCCTTGAACCCCCTCATCTACAGCATGAGAAACCATGAGATCAAGGATGCCCTGAGAAAACTAATCACTGGATGCTTTTGAGAAGGAATAAACTGCCTCTTGTCTTCTTGCATAGGACTCATATCTCATTACAGGCCCAGCCTCCTCTGGTGTTTCTTTTATGAAGATTTTTGGTTTCATGGCTTCTCTATTTCTTTTCGTTTGGAGTTTGTTGTGTTTTGGGTTTTTTTTACTTATCTGAATGCTTTCCACAAAGAAATGTCTTTATTCCCTCTGGTTTCTAATTCACAATATATCCAGATTTTTTGTGCCCCTGCAGGCTGTGCAAATGAGGAGCGTACCCTCTGTGGCTTTAAACAAAATAAAGGGCCCTGCAGTGACTTGTTCTTCTGAGATCTTCCTCCAAGACCTTCTCTGCAGCTGCAGGGAGCAGTGCCTGTGTGCAGAGGGGAAGAAGAAAAGAGTCCCGCACAGCGGCAAGTGCCATGGGAGCACCCAGCGCTTGGTCTTTCCCGAGCTGCTCTCTTCCCACTTGCATGCTCTCCTTCTGAACCCTTTCGGTTGGGCTGGAAGGCCTGAGTGCTCTTCAAGCATGGTTACAGTCCTGCTGTGTGGGCAGGCCTGTGCCGCAGGCAAGGACAGGCAACGGGCACTTGTGTGACAGAGCTGGCCTCCATTGCAGCATTCCCATCATACAAGGGGATCTCCTTATACTTTGTGCCTTGGATGCCCCCCACATTTTGGGCTCACCCCTCTCCACCCCTGAGGAGCTGCTGTGCCCTTCAGAGGGTCTGGGGCTGTGGGGTGAGTGCCCAGAGCTCTGCAGCACCCTGTGGTGGGCACTGGTGTGGGGCCATGCCAGACTGTGCTGCACTGGGGAGAGGGCAGGGGAGGTGCAGAGAGGTTAAGGGAAGCTGTGAAGCTTTTAGGGGGATCTGTGCTCGGGCTGGAAAGCGCCCAGGAGAGAAATATATCAGTGTGTAGCTTGTCGTGTGTGACCATGTGTCGTGGTTTCAGCCCAGCCGGTAACAAAGGACCACGCAGCCGCTCGCTCACTCCTCCCGCTCCCCTCCGGTGGGATAGGGGGGAGACGGGGGAGAGAAGAAGAAAAAAAAACCTGGAACCTCGAGGGTTGAGATAAGGGCAATTTACTGGGACAACGCAAAAAAGTTACAACAAGAACGACGGTACTAATGAAAGAGTATACAAAAAAGAGTGATGCACAGTGCAACTGCTTACCAGCCCGGGACCCGACGCTCCGCCACTTCCCCCACCGAAAGTCGAGAGAGAGCAAGAGAGCCCTCCCCCCGGCCCACTCCCCATTTATATACTGGGCATGATGTCACATGGTATGGAATAGCTCCTTGGCTAGTTCAGGTCAGCTGCCCCGGCTATGCCCCCCCCACCTCCCAGGTTCCTGTAAAAATTAACTCTATCCCAGCTGAACCCAGGACATTATCCACCCCTTATTCTATACCATTTACATCATGCCCAGATCTTACATTTTCCAATCAACCACTACCACTTTCCTTGTCTTATATACATATATATATGTATATGGACACCCCCCCCCCACACACACACAAATAGTATTCCTTTAGTCGATGGGTTATCCCTCCAATGTGTCTATCAATTTTATTAGTCTATGACTTTGGGGCTCCATCTGTTGTAACATTTCTTCAGGATAAGAGAGATGGTGTGAGGTGTTGGGTTGTTGTATGCTGTCTCTGGAACTTCTGGCTGGAACATTTGGTGCAACCCACACCCTTGGTCTGCAGGTCAAAGATGTTGAACTTGAGGAAAGTTGCTGGGCACCCAGTTCAAGTTCTATCACTGTTGTTCTTGGCTCAGTTTCAAAGTCCATCCTTCAGTCCACTTGGGTAGTTCTTACAGTAATACCCTTGATATGGCATATAGACACTATAGATACAATGACATACATTGGCAGGTTATTTAGCAGTTAAATATCATACAGCCTAGTTCACTGGCTATTCTCTCCCAAAATCAAATCTCCCTGAGGTACACATCGAACTTCCCCGTCCTTCTGCATCACCCACCAGGTGTACCCAGGTCCCTGAGCAAAAACAACCCCTTGGATGGTTTTGTCTCTGCTTGAGGGAGGACTAACCCAGACTGTGTTTCCTAACATACTCCTCATGTGCACTACAGGGACTTTATCGCCTTCTACAGTATGTGGTAGTCTTGGTTGGGTGGGGCCCGCCCGATTGGTGGATCCTCTAGTATTAACTAACGAGGTGGCTTTTGTTAAACGTGTATCCCAACGTTTGAAAGTTCCACCCCCCATTGCTCTCAATGTAGTTTTCAGCAGTCCATTGTATCATTCGATTTTTCCAGAGGCTGGTGCGTTGCGGAGGCACAGGACAGCACACGCAGACCAATGTGATCAGGTGAAGTCCACTTTACTAGAGCATCAGACATCATTTTATACATTAGTTACATCTGTACATGCGTTCAGTTATTTTACTATTGGTTGCACACATTATTCATGCACTGTCCACGCGCCCAGTTACACTTAATGATTGGTTATATCAACACTGTACACGCGCATCAACATAAAACATAATTGGTTATACTAACTAAAACATACAAGACTTGTTTCAGTCTAATTGGTCAAGATAAACTGCCGAATTGAGGTTGGTTGTGCCAAGTTCTCTTTATCGTGGAATGTGCACCTGTGTTTTTCTAATTGGTATCTTTCTTATTTTTGTCTTCTGTTTATTCTGTTCAAGGCCTTCTAAAGGCGTCTGGAATGCTCTTGTGATCATTAGCTAAAAATGTTCCACAACATTTCCCCCCTTTTTCTTTAAAAAGAGTATTAACAGATCTAGTCACCACCATCCGCGAACTCAGCCCAGCAATCGGTAGGTGTCAGCTTTACGTGGGCGTCCCCACAGAGGCAACGATGGCCTTGCTGTACACCAACCCGATGCTCTTCGGAAAATCCCGGTATTTATACATTTGCAGAAGAACAGATTTCAGCACACGTGGCCAGCGGGTGCTAAAATTTGCCTCAGTTGAAACATAGGGAGCCTATGGCACATGCGGTCGCTGGCCAGGCACGCTGCACGAGTCATAGCCATCCTGTCTATTGGTTCATGGGCTTTGTGATGCTGGTTGCAGTGCACAGAGAATCTTGACCTGTTATGTTGGTCAAGGTGACCTACGCGTTAGTTTTTGGCTGAGGTGGTATTCACATTGTCGCACCATCTAGGGTGTTCCAGATGATGATGGTCATACAAATCGAGCGGGAGTCCATCGTGGGCCTGTGAACTCAGCCCTTTGCAAAGACCTATGAATACAATTAATTAAAACACAGTAAAAGCAACATTATACCTAATAAAATACACAAGAATAAAAGAAACCCCTATTTTTAACAAAGATACAAACCAACTCCTAAGTCCCCATCCCACAGCTAAATGTTCTAAGCCGAAATGGCAGCTTTCTTAATTGCGTTGAAACCCTTGCAGCTCCTTCTTGCCTCTGCAGTTCTGTTATCTTGTTTATTATTATTTTCTAATAATAACTTGGACTCCACTGTCCAAGTTCCTCATGTCCGTTGTTTTTCTGGTGGTTCAAAAGTCCGTTCATATTGTAGCTGTCACGTACTCCGGTCCACTCACGTTGACTGCGGCGTACTTAACTCTAAATAATCAGGCTCAAAGAAATGTCCCCTGCTTTCCATGAAATCTCCCACAAGTTCCCTTCTTTGTTTATGAGCAATCCAGACTTGACTAATAACTTGGGATGCCATTTTCCTCAACAAGCTAACCAAACAAGGTAAAATTATTACAATAGCTAAAATCACGATAACTACAACAATACCCATGCGACATAATTCTTTAAACCAACCTGTTATCCCTAATGACCCAAACCATTCATCCAAGGGGTTCTTCTCTACTATCACTTTATTCATGTTATCTTTCAACTGCTGCAACTTTTCATGTATAGACTTCGAATGACCTGATATGGTCATACAGCACATTCCTTCAAAATCCTCACAGCCATGTCCTTGTGCTAACAATAAAAAATCTATAGCCGCCCTATTTTGTAAAATAGCATGCCTTATGTTTTCTGTGTCTTCTAAGAGATCATTTATAATACTAGATGTAAGATTTAATTGTTTCGACGTCCAACATGCTAAACGTTGCAACTCCCGTAACGCATTACCCGCTGCAGCCCCTGGTGTAAAAAGAGATAGCAGTACTCTTGTGGCCTTGCCTAACAGTCGTACGTTATCGTTACAATCAGGCCCAAGATTTTCTATAGATCCCTTGTGTCTTCGATTGTCTGTTAAATTCAGTAACTGAATAATAGAGGGTGCAAACAATGTAAGCTTACCCAAGTAACATGGTCCGCCAAAAGATCTCACTGGGATGCCGTGCCAAGCACGATCACCGCATATCAAAAAATATCCGCTTGGTAAAGCCTTGGCGGTATAATTAGTACCTATAAATATCTTACTCCCTCTGGGTTTCTGCTCCCACGGCTCCTACACAATAATCCCTACTATCCATAAACTTATACCAAGAGCTTGGACTAGATACATTTGTCCACCCCGACATATTGTGTTGCTGATAATAATTAATTCCTGTGCTAAACCTTCCTGCCAAATATACACATGACTTATTACCATATGTTGATCCTACTAAATCAAGCTCTTGCGGATCCCAGGGCAATGTAACATTAAGAGAATTGATAATCTTTGCAGTTGCTACCCCTGTAAGATTTTGACAATGCTGCTGTGGGATGTGCGACGAATACAAGCTGTAACAGGTCTCATTGATCTTTGTTTCATTCAAAGCACTGCCATCAGAAACCCATGCTCGAAAAATCTGGCAGGTACAAATATGGCACTCCCACCAAACATGTTCGAAATGGATCTGAGGGTGTACTCATTGAGAGGCAAAAAGACTGTTGTCCTGTCTGGGTGGCCCAGGTTATCCACATATTTTGCCTTGGGTTAATTCGGTGTAATGGTAATGCTGGCTGTACCACCGCACATATTGCGATGAGGCAGCAAAGTGTTTCCACCAACGGTGGCGCACCTAATACCTTCTTGTGTCGTTCCATGTCTTGTCAATAATCTGATAACTTCTGGGCATCCGGACGTTTACCCCACACTGTTTCCCCACTTTTTTTTTTTTTTTTTTTTTGCAAGATTCCCTTTATTTCACAAAAGAATCCAACTTATATATGTTTCAACAAAGATCCAGAAAGTACTAACGACTCACAGCCAATACTACTAGCACAGGAGGGCATATCTGACCCAGCTGGGATGTTTGCCAGTCCTCAGAACAGTTAAAGATAAAAACACTCCATAGACATACTCGTGACTGTCTTCAGCCACATCTTCCCAGGCCTACACAAGGCCATCCTCCAACCTGACCTTGTAAAACTAGTTCTTCAAGGCTTGGCAAACATGCAGCACAACAAATTCTAACGGTCACTCTTGAAAACAAATGCCAGGTGTTCCGAGCTGCTCCCACATCGCCCCCTTTTTTGTTTAGGAACATCAGATTCACGAGGAAGGCAGCGAGGACTCTAGCTTCGAACTGACGCAATCCTCGTACTGCTCCTCAGGTGATTCTGATTGCTGCAAACACACAAATGATTAATAATTCTCCAATAGCAATATAAATTCAGATACACAAATTTAAACCTCCAAATCATATTTTTGGATTTAAGCATTCAACAGTATTAGACAATTCTTTGAAAAACACCCTGTTCTGCTAATTTCATATATACACTTTCATTCCCTTGTAAAGGAGTTACACAGAGCCCTTGTTTTTGAAATTCCCAATTGCAATGTAATTTCATTCTATTTTATAATGCATTTTGTCTATGTGATGGGTTGATCCTGGCTGGACACCAGTCACCTACCATAGCTATGCTATCACTCTCTCCTCCACAGCTGGACAGGGGAACGGGAAATGAGGTTTTGCTGTTAGTTCGTCACACATTATCTCTGTCACTTCATCCTCCTCAGTGGCAGCACTCATCACACTCTTCCCCTGTTCCAGCGTGGGATCTCTCCCACGGGAGACAGTCCTCCACGAAGATCTTCAGCATGGGTCCCCTCCACAGCGTGCAGTCCTTCAGGAGCACACTGCTCCAGCGTGGACCTCCATAGACCGCAGGGGAACGACCCGTCTCACCATGGTCTTCACCACGGGCTGCAGGGGAATCTCTGCTCCGGCGCCTGGAGCATCTCCTCCCCCTCCTTCTGCACTGACCTTGGTGTCTGCAGGGTTATTTCTCTTAGATGTTCTCACTCTTCAGCTGCCATGTCTGTGTGTTCCGCAACCGCATCTCTCTTCCCCCTCTCCAGCCGTTTGTTTTCATTATTTTTTTTCCTGTCTCTTCCTCTCTCTCTCTCTTTTTTTTTTTTTTAATTATTTTTATGCAAGCCAAGTTACATGAAATGCTTTTGCAATCATATGTTCAACTATTTATGATACGTGGTACAATCATTACAACTGCTAATATTACAATTAAAATAACTAAGTTATGTATAAGCAAATCTTTCAACCATCCCGTAATTCTCAAACTTGTTAGCCATCCAGTTAAACCTGTGTCAGTTATCGTGAGCCTTTACTGTGAGTCATATTGATATCAGGTGTTAGTAACGTAAGTTGTCCGAGGCTACATAGGCCTCCCGTTAAGTTTCGATGGAATTAGTCTCCCACACTCTATTTCCTACAAATTAAAAAATATCCCCGCAGGTAAAGCAGCTGGAATAGAAAAAAGAGTGTGATATTCTGGAATAGATATAGTTACACCAAGCTGTAGCATTTCTATATATAGGCAAAATAGCATTTATATTCTGACCCTTTCGAGTGGTGTTATAGATGTAATTACACATCACACAGGCATTCATGATGACTGATCCTAACAACTCTCTCTTGAGGTTCTTGCATTTCTTGAGGCAGGTGTGCATACAACAGGAAAAGTAAACATGGTATCTCCTTGCTGTAGAGCTTTTTCTCGACAGCGTTGCATCAAACTATGTGTATTTTTTCCCAAATCATTAAGTGAATCGTCACGGATTAGACAGAGGCATAGAGTTAGAGGGATTAGCAGGAAAGGAGATACAGGTAGTGTAGTAAAGTTAGGTTCTGTTTTAAGTTCTGCAGACCCTGGAGATGGAGTACCAGGCGATTGGGGTGGGGGGGGTGGGGACGGCGGCGGCACGGCAGTGGCCGACAGCCGCGCAGAGGCCGCGGGAGGCAGCGGCAGGGGCGGCCGTGGCGGGCAGCGGTGGAGGTAATGAGGGATATAAATGCGGCTCTTTTTCAGAGTCCACCCTGCCTGATGCAAAAGAATTATTATCGGAATCAGAATCCTGCTCGTTAGTGGTCTGCTTACAAACTGCCTCCTCAAAAGCAGTATCAGGTTGTATTGATATGATTTTCTCTGCCGGCTGTAAATGCACCAGCGTAGTATAAATGAATTTCCATGTCGACCACAAGGTTTTAGCAAGCATTCGCGAGTCATGTGGAGTTAAAGTTGACCCAGAAAATGTATGGGACAAAACTGCCTGCGTAAAAGGAGATTTTAAACCATACTGAGCAATTGTAACTTTTGTTTCTTTTATGATTTTCCAATCAAATAGAAACCCATTGATTAGGTCTACCCCCAGCCCCAGCAATAATCAGAAATGCTGTGGGAGCTGCTATGATTTCTCCCTCAATTAAGGCATCGCGAATAATTCCCCGCGCAGGTAAAAGGGGTGCATCAAAGGATACGGCTGGTGGTTTTTCTCGCTTCACAGCAGGCTCCAGCTGTGCCAGCTTTTCTATTGCTGACCGCAACTGCTGCGAAGTGAGCTCCGGCCCCTCTTTGTGCTCTTGAGGTGACCCGGGCGTAGACAAAGGCAACGGAGGGTATATGCTAGGTATAATTTGTTCATGTTGAGCGGCGATATCTGGGGGCTGTTTTTTCCTAGGCAGATTTTTTACTCGCTTCCTGATTCTGTAGGATTTCCTTTAAGTGTACGGTTAGGGAGGCTTGGGAACTGTCAGATGGCTGATTAATATCAGCAGTCCCAGGGAGTGGAGCAGAATTCAAGGGCACAGGAGCAGGCAGACAAGATCCGGGAAAGCCAAAAGTTTCTCTCGCTGCATTATGTTTTTCTCCCCGCATTTCCCCTTCGCTTGTGGTTGGAGAGAGCGCAGCAAAAGCAGACGCAGACGCTTTACGATCTGCTTTTCATTTCTTGTAGAGTTGTCTTAATTAATTTCCATAAAGTTGCAAGACCTTTAACTTCTTTAGACCTGTCACTAATTTCATCCCATAGGGAGGTTCCGATAGCTTCTACAATCTCTCTATCCACATTAATCACTTCCGAGTCTGCCTCGTCCGAATCAATCGGACGAGAAACGGCCCCCCCCCCCCCAATTCCTCCGTCTCTCGTGGAGTAACAGGCAGGCGGATACTTTCGGCGCCAGCGACCTGGTTGGGTATAGGCAAAGGCTGTGTCTGTACAGACGTCTCAGCACTAGCAGAAATGGATGCTCGGGGGGGTAGAGACAGCTGCGTACAAATGTTCCTCTAACTGCAGTGGGATAGGCTGACGCGGCTGACATGGAGGCATCAGAAGGGGTCACGGCCGCGCAGACAGCAGCGGCTGCCTGCCGTTCCACCCTTGTTGCCTGCAGCACATCCCGAACTACCTTCCAGTGCGTTGCGTATTTGATTGCTTCCTTGTCTTATCTCCCCCGGCGCTAATAGTGTCCCACAGCGCCTTGCCTACATCGTCCCAAGTCGCTACTTCAAATGCAACATTTATACTCGGAATAAGTTCTCTCTCCCAAGCCCATAAAGTAACTCCTTTATAATGGAGTTATCACATTTCAACCCTCTCGTAGAGAGAATATGTTGAAGGAGGTTTAGGACCGCTTCTTGCTCTTTGTCCAACCCCATCTCCTTCTCCGACCGCTCACCTGATTAGGGCGAGATCCACCAGGGTAAGATTCCCCTATTCCGCCTGCGCGCGCGGTCTTTGTCAGCCCCAGCTCAGCTGGTCATCCTGCCTGGGGCAGCAGGGATAATTTCGGCCGGCTTCTCCGCTCCCTCTCTCCGTCGGCTCTCGTCGAAGAATTCAACACCGATCCGAGGGTCCCTGTTCGGGCACCAATTGCGGAGGCACAGGACAGCACACACAGACCAATGTGATCAGGTGAAGTCCACTTTACTAGAGCATCAGACATCATTTTATACATTAGTTACATCTGTACATGCGTTCAGTTATTTTACTATTGGTTGCCACACATTATTCATGCACTGTCCACGTCGCCCAGTTACACTTAATGATTGGTTATATCAACACTGTACATGCGCATCAACATAAAACATAATTGGTTATATTAACTAAAACATACAAGACTTGTTTCAGTCTAATTGGTCAAGATAAACTGCCGAATTGAGGTTGGTTTGTGCCAAGTTCTCTTTATCGTGGAATGTGCACCTGTGTTTTTCTAATTGGTATCTTTCTTATTTTTGTCTTCTGTTTATTCTGTTCAAGGCCTTCTAAAGGCGTCTGGAATGCTCTTGTGATCATTAGCTAAAAATGTTCCACAACAGTGCGTGATAAGGGATGTGATACACCCACTCAATGCCATGTTCTTTGGCCCAGGTGTCTATGAGGTTGTTTCGGAAGTGAGTCCCGTTGTCCAACTCGATTCTTTCTGGGGTCCGTGTTGCCATAAACTTTCTCTTCAAGGCCCAGGATAGTGTTCTGGGCAGTGGCGTGGGACACAGGATATGTTTCCAGCCATCCAGTGGTTGCTTCCACCATTGTAAGCACATGGCACTTGCCTTGGCGGGTTCGTGGGAGTGTGATATAGTCAATCTGCCAGGCCTCCCACTGTTTATATTTCAGCCATCGCCCTCCATACGACAGGGTTTACAGCCGCTTGGCTTGCTTAATTGCAGCACATATTTCACATTCATGGATAACCTGTGCGATAGCGTCCATGGTTAAGTCCACCCCTCGATCATGAGCCCATCTACATGTTGCATCTCTTCCCTGATGGCCCGAGGTATCATGGGCCCCACCCAGCCATAAATAGCTCACCCCTACGTTGCCAGTCCAGGTCCACCTGAGACACTTCAATCTTGGCAGCCTGATCTGCCTGCTGGTTATTTTGATGTTCTTCAGTGGCCTGACTCTTGGGTGTGTGAGCATCTACGTGGCGTACTTTTACCAGTAGCTTCTCTATCTGAACAGCAATATCTTGCCACAGTGCGGCAGCCCAGATGAGTTTACCTCTGCGCTGCCAATTGCTCTTCTTCCATTGCTGTAGCCATCCCCATAGGGCATTTGCCACCATCCATGAGTCAGGATAGCAATAGAGCACTGGCCACTTCTCTCTTTCAGCAATGTCTAACGCTAGCTGGATGGCTTTCACCTCTGCAAACTGGCTCGATTCACCTTCTCCTTCAGCAGTTTCTGCCACTTGTCGTGTGTAGGACTCCATACAGCAGCCTTCCACCTCCGATGCTTTCCCACAATGCGACAGGACCCATCAGTGAACAGGGCATATTGCCTCTCATTTTCTGGCAGTTTATTATACAGTGGGGCTTCTTCAGCCCGTGTCACCTCCTCCTCTGGCGACATTCCAAAATCTTTGCCTTCTGGCCAGTCCGTGATCACTTCCACAGTTCCTGGGCGACTGGGGTTTCCTACGCGAGCCCGTTTTGTGATCAGTGCAATCCGCTTACTCCACGTGGCATCAGTCGCGTGATGTGTAGAGGAGACCCTCCCTTTGAACATCCAGCCCAGCACTGGCAGTCGGGGTGCTAAGAGGAGCTGTGTTTCAGTACCAACCCACTTCTGAGGCACCTCAAACTCCTTCATATGCTGCCAATATCTCTTTTTCAGTTGGAGTATAGCGAGCCTCGGATCCTCGATATCCTCGACTCCAAAACCCCAGGGGTCGAACCTCGGGTCTCCCCAGGTGCTTTCTGCCAGAGGCTCCAGGTAGGGCCATTCTCCCCGGCTACAGTATAGAGCCACATTTTTAACATCTTGTCCTGCCCGGACTGGTCCAAGGGCTGCTGCATGAACAATCTCCCGTTTAATTTGTTCAAAGGCTTGCTGTTGCTCAGGGCCCCATTTAAAATCATTCTTCTTCCGGGTCACTTGATAGAGAGGGCTTACAATCAGACTGTAATTTGGAATATGCATTCTCCAAAAACCCACAACACCCAAGAAAGCCTGTGTTTCCTTTTTATTAGTCGGTGGAGACATAGCTGCTATTTTGTTGATCACATCCATTGGGATCTGACGACGTCCATCTTGCCATTTTATTCCTAAAAACTGGATCTCCTGCGCGGGTCCCTTGACCTTACTTTCTTTTATGGCAAAACGGGCTTTCAGAAGGATTTGGACTATTTTCTTCCCTTTCTCAAAGACTTCTTCTGCCGTGTTGCCCCATACAATGATGTCATCAATGTATTGCAGGTGTTCCGGAGCTTCACCTTTTTCCAGTGCAGTCTGGATTAGTCCATGGCAAATGGTGGGGCTGTGTTTCCACCCCTGGGGCAATCGATTCCAAGTGTATTGGACACCCCTCCAAGTAAAGGCAAACTGAGGATGACACTCCGCTGCCAAAGGAATGGAGAAAAAATGCATTAGCAGTGTCTATTGTGGCATACCACTTGGCTGCCTTTGACTCTAGTTCGTATTGAAGTTCTAGCATATCTGGAACGGCAGCACTCAGCGGTGGCGTAACTTCATTCAGGCCACGATAGTCAACTGTTAGTCTCCACTCCCCGTTAGACTTTTGCACTGGCCATATGGGACTATGAAAGGGTGAGCGAGTTTTGCTGATCACTCCTTGGCTCTCCAGTTGGCGAATCAACTTGTGGATGGGAATCAGAGAGTCTCGGTTGGTGCGATATTGCCGCCGGTGCACCGTCGTGGTAGCAATTGGCACTTGTTGTTCTTCAACCCTCAGCAACCGCACAATCGAAGGGTCTTGAGAGAGACCAGGCACGGTAGACAGCTGTTCAGTGCCCTCCGTCTCCAAGGCAGCTGTACCAAAAGCCCATCGATACCCCTTCGGGTCCTTAAAATACCCTCTCCTGAGATAGCCTATGCCAAGGATACACGGAGCCTCCGGACCAGTCACAATGGGGTGTTTCTGCCATTCTTTCCCAGTTAGGCTTACTTCAGCTTCCAATACAGTTAACTCTTGGGATCCCCCTGTCACACCGGAAATACAGATGGGTTCTGCCCCTTTATAACTTGATGGCATTAGAGTGCACTGTGCGCCTGTGTCTACTAGAGCCTTATACTCCTGTGGGTCTAACGTTGCCAGGCCATCGAATCCACACAGTCCAATAGACCCGGTTATCCCTTTCGTCCCCCTGGCTGGAGGCAGGGCCCCTCTAATTCTGGCCAGAGTATCCGGTATTCACTTCTTGTAAAATTGGCTCAGAAGTCCCTTCAGGAGGATCAGAAATAAGATCAGCCCTTCTACTCTGTTTGGAAACTGGAGCAGCATTTTTCCTAGTAGAATCCCCTTTTGTGGTGTTTTTTCCTCGCAGCTCACGTACCTGTGCATTTAGGACCGAGGTAGGTTTTTCCATCCCATTTCCTCATGTCCTCTCCATGATCACATAGGTAAAACCATAGGGCACCTCGCGGTGTGTACCTTCTATATTCTCTCTCTTGGGCAGAGGAGCGCTCACTCCTAATAGCTGAGACATTGGTCCTTACAGGTGGACAATAGGACATATCCTCTTTGAATTGCTGGAAATCCTCGGACAGCTTCTGCACAGCCGAAATGCAGGCTTGTAGGGAGGAGGAGAGATTTTCTTCGTATTGACGGAGTTGGCGAGCCACTTCATCCACTGTCGGTGCCTCTTCGTCTTTCCAGGTCATTATTGCCAGTGAGTTGGCATAGGACGATGGTGCGCTCCGTACAAATTTCTGCCACATGGGTCGTGTGCATTGGACTTCGTCTGGATCCTTGGGTAATTGTGGGTTGTCCGGGTCATGATGAATCGTCTCTAGCACAGCTAGTTCCCTCAGATATTGGATACCTTTTTCCATGGTGGTCCACTTGCTTGATTGACATATAACATCTTCCTTAAAGGGGTACCTTTCCTTCACACTTGACAAGAGTCGCCTCCAGAGGCTGATGGCTTGTGTCCCTCTTCCAATTGCCTTGTCAATGCCACCTTCCCTGGCAAGCGATCCCAGCTGCTTGGCTTCCCTACCTTCTAATTCCAAGCTATTAGCCCCATTGTCCCAGCCTCGGAGAAGCCAGGTGATAATATGCTCACCGATACGGCGGCCAAAATCTTTTCGCATATCCCGCAGCTCACTCAAGGATAGGGACCGGGTTATTACCTCTGGTTCTGCCTCTTCCTCCTGTTCCCGTGATGACCCTGGTTCACCTTCATCCTTTGCTAAGCGCGCTGATTTTTTATATTTCTTTTTCTGTACGGGGGCAACTGATACTGGTGCAGGTTGATCCGCTGGTTCAGTTGCAGTATCGCTCGCCGGGTTTTGGATAACCGCAGCGTCTGTCGCCAAGGTTTGGGTAGCAGCAGTGCTCGTTGCCGCAGCTGGAGGGGCTGCAGTGCCTGTTGCTGAGGTTTGGGTAGCCACAGTTCTCGTTGCCAGGGCTGGAGGGGTCACGGTGCCTGTCACCAAGGTCTGGGTGGCCGCAATGCTCGTCGCCGGGGCTGGAGGGGCCGCAGCGCCCATTGCCGGGGTTTGGGTGACCGCAGTGCTCATCGCTTTGTTGTTAGGTCCAGAGACCTTCTCTTCCCCTTGAGGGTGCTGAGTTGTGTCGAACAGGGCTCGATAGGCATGGGCCAGGCCCCAGCACGTTGCAGTGATTTGTATCTCTCTGGAGCTGCCGGGGTGACAGCATACCTTTTCCAAATATTTTACTAGTTCTTCTGGATTCTGCACTTGTTCAGGCGTGAATTTCCAAAACACTGGAGGTGCCCACTTTTCTAGGTACTTGCCCATACTACCCCACACACCCTGCCACTCATAATTATCCAGCCTCGGGGCAGACCTCTGGGTGATCTTCTTAAATAGTTGTTTAACCTTAAACAAAAGCTGAACCACATTCAGGAGCATGCTAATTCCCAGCAATAGGGCTAGGACCGTGCTGGTATCAACATCCCAAGAGTATTCAAATTTTTCAAATTCCCAAACACCATTGTAACTGGACTGAAGGAGAAAGGAGAGGGGAAGAAAGGTATCCCACTCATAGACTGGTTTTCCAAGGAGGAAAGGTAAATGGTATAATTATTAATAGTTTCCCACAGATGGCTCCCGCAGTATAAAGGTGACAATGCTGAGTGCAAATACCGGATTAATTCCACTACTGATGATTTTATCATACCGTAAACCAGTGTTACACAACACATCAAAGCAAAAACCTTAATCCACCTCCCACGGATGATAAGCAGCAGAAGAGGGACTACATACAGCAAGCGAGGTGATACATAACAGAACTTTAAAAACCAGAGCAACAACTCTAAGAACACATAAATCAACATAATGACCAGCGACTATTAGACCAATATAATGAATGCTTATAACAAAGTGTTTTAACGAACTCTGGTCAGGTTTGTCGTTATCTCAACCCTTCGTGCCCCACGTTGGGCGCCAAAATGGACTGTCGTGCTTTAACCCCAGCCAGCAACTAAGCACCACGCAGCCGCTCACTCACTCCCCCCCACCCAGTGGGATGGGGGAGAAAATCGGGAAAAAGAAGCAAAACCCACGGGTTGAGATAAGAACAGTTTAATAGAACAGAAAAGAAGAAACGAATAATGATAATGATAACACTAATAAAATGACAACAGCAATAATGAAAGGATTGGAATGTACAAATGATGCACAGTGTAATTGCTCACCACCCGCCGACCGGCACCCAGCAAGTCCCCCAGCGGCGATTCCCTGCCCCCACTTCCCAGTTCCTATACTAGATGGGACGTCACATGGTATGGAATACCCTGTTGGCCAGTTTGGGTCAGGTGCCCTGGCTGTGTCCTGTGCCAACTTCTTGTGCCCCTCCAGCTTTCTCGCTGGCTGGGCATGAGAAGCTGAAAAATCCTTGACATTAGTCTAAACACTACTAGCAGCAACTGAAAACATCAGTGTAATCAACATTCTTCACATACTGAACTCAAAACATAGCACCGTACCAGCTACTAGGAAGACAGTTAACTCTATCCCAGCTGAAACGAGGACAGACCCCAAATCTTGGTATGATCTCTTTGAGCAAGACTTTAACTACTTCTCTTGCTTTGTTGGTGCGGCAAGGGAAAGCCTCAGGCCACCCAGTGAAAGTATCAAAGAGAACTAGGATATATCGATATCCTTCTTTTCGGGGCAATTCTGTGAAATCAGTTTGCCAGCATTCTCCTGGAGAATTTCCTTGTTTCGTCATTCCAAAGGTAATCTTATTACTGGTTTGGGGATTATTGCGTATACAAATTTCACATCCCATTGTAATTGTTCAAATAATCTTTGTCATATCTCTACTCAAATACACTTTTGTAAATGCTTAACAAGGTTTTCTGTTCCACAATGTACTTTGCTATGTTCAGCCCGGGCAATTTCTCTCATTATTGCGGGTGGGACTATTATTTGACCTGTTGGTGTTACAGCCCATCCTGGTTCATTTTTATTAGCCTGCAATCTAATAATTAATTCTTCATCTTTTTCATTATAATTTGGAGCATCTTTAGGTAAATTTACACTTTTCTCTGGAACTAGTGCTAGGATGCCTTTTTCTGCAGCATCTTTAGCAGCTCTATCAGCCAATCAGTTACCTGTTTCAGGGACAGTCCTACCTGACTGACGTGCTTTACAGTGCATTATCATGACTGCTGTTGGCTTTTGAATGGCTTCTAACAATTTCAGTATTTGTTCTGCATGCTGAAAGGTGGTTCCTTGTGCAGATAACAGTCCTCTTTCTTTCCCTATTGCTCCATGTGCATGTCCTACTCCAAAAGCATACTTTGAGTCTGTCCAAATGTTGACTCGCTTTCTTTGACTTAGTTCCAGTGCTCAAGTAAGAGCTATCAGTTCAGCCTTTTGGTCAGATACATTTGAAGGCAAAGCTCGTGATTCAATTACCTTCTCAGTAGTGGTTGCCGCATATCCTGTTAAGCGTTTTCCATCACGGATGAAACTGCTTCCGTCGGTATATAGTTCCCAATCCGTCTCTTCCAGTGGCGCATCTTGGAGATCTGGTCGGCTGGAGTAGACTTCTTCAATTGTCTGGAGCCAATCACGTTCCAGTTCTCCTTCAACTTGATCAGTTGTTAAAAACACAGCAGGGTTAACGATAGTAGTAGTTTTTAAGTAAACATCGTCTTGCTCCAGCAACACCACTTGGTATTTCAGCATTCTACTAAGGGATAACCAATGCCCCCCTTTCTGTTCAAGCACAGTGATCACCATGTGGGGAACATACACTGTAATTCTCTGTCCTAGGGTGAACTTGCGAGCTTCTTGGATCAATAGCACAGTTGCAGCGACGGCTCTCAGACAACCAGGCCATCCCAGGCAAACGTTGTCTAATTGCTTCGAGAAGTAGGCCACAGCTCGCCGACTTGGTCCCAGATATTGGACCAGGACACCCAGAGCTATACCTTTTCTTTCATGAGTAAAGAGTTCAAATGTCTTTGTGAGATCTGGCAGGCCTAGGGCTGGTGCTTCCATTAAAGCCTGTTTTAGTTGTTTGAAAGCAACTTTCCTGGCATCAGTCCAATCTATAAATCCATTGTTTGAGTTTTTGAGCTGCTCATATAAAGGTCGGACCAGCAAGCCATAATTTGCAATCCACAGGCGACACCACCCAACCATTCCCAGAAATGCTGGCAATTCACTTAGAGTCTTATGTTAAGGGAGACGACAAATAGCCTCTTTTCTCTCAGTTCCTAATTGTCCTTTCAGGATTTCAAAATCCAAATAAGTTACTTCTCTCTGCGTTATTTGGGCTTTTTCTTTTGACACTCGATATCCACTGATTCCCAAAAAGTTCAAACGGCTAATAGTTACCTTTGTGCATTGTTCTTCTGTCTCAGCTGCAATTAATAAATCATCCACATATTGCAACAAGATTCCTTGATTATTTTCTTTCATCCAAATCTCTATGGACATGGACATGGATTAGCAAGCTGATGAAATTTTCTCTCCCTCTATGCAAATACACATTTACACTTTTGGTCCCTTTTGACTGGTAGCATTTGAGTTTGCCCAAGTAGCCCCTGATTTGATTCCTATCCACCGTTGCTTGGTGTAGGGTACGGCGTTCGGAAGATCTCGCGATGTCACGGAAAGGTAGAAGGCTAGTCGTCGCCTCCTTGTGACGTATCAGTAATCCCACCTACCATTGTTAGTATAAAAGGAATTAACTGCGCAATAAAAGACGAAGTTGACGCTCACACCACGTGTGTTATCTGTCTCTTCCCTGGTCCAGGCCGACCAGTGATCTAATCGCGGCACGTTGATATGTAGCAACGCTACAGCTTGGTTTCCTCTAGAGTCCTGCCCTGAGGCACCAAGGCCCTGGAGACCTTGCTGGTAATAACTGAGACAAAGAGCACACAAACTATGTCAGATCTACCTATACCTACTCCTTAGCAGTGATCACATATTGTCTTTGTTTTTTCTTTAACTGTCCCTGAAGGAATAACAGCTCGTTATGGTGGCCTTGAATTTACTTTCAAGTTTCAGTTTTGATAGAGGTCATTTCCATGCTTGGAGGTTGCTGTCCTTGAAGAGCACTGTATGAAGCTCTGCTGCCTTTCAATGCTGATGGTCATGAGACCCCACCAAAACTCCCCAGAATAGGCCAAAGTCTAGTCCTTTAATGTCTGGCATCTGCAGTCACCTATTTTTCTTCCTCACTCCCCTCGGGACCTGGGACCTCACTATTTCATTTTCATGACAGAAAAGGCTTACACTGACCTTCAGTTCCCTGGCCAGCTCTGCCTTGCTGGCAAGTATCAGATCCAGGTTTGCATTACCCTTGTTGGCCCATCTGGCAGCTGTGTGAAGATGTTCCCCCAGGACACTCCAGAAACTGCCTGGACTGTTTGCATGCTGCCGTGTTCCCCTTCCAGAAAATACCAGGGTCGTTCAACTCCCCAGTGAGGCCCAGGCTTCTACATCCAGAGACTTCCTTGGGGTGCTTAGAAAAGACCAAGACCACTGCTCACCCTGACTGTGGGTTCCTCAACTCCAACCACAATGTCACCTTTACTGGCCCCTCCTCTGACCCTCACTCACAAGGGCTGACCCAACTTCTCCCTGGCCCCAGTAAGGAGCTCCATACATCCAAGGCACTTCTTCACTTTGAGGGAACCCCACTCCTGATCCTTCCAGCCTGTCTCTCCTGAGAACCGGTACCCATCCATTGCAGCACCCCAAGCTGTGTCACTTGTCCCACCATGCCTTGGCAGTTCCTTTATGGATGTCAAAAAGCACAGGCTCCAGCTCGTCCTTGTTATGCCCCTGGCTGAGGGCATCAGTGCACATTTGGGCTGTAGCACCTCAGCTGTAACACCAGGCCAGTCTCTGACTTGTCTTTGGGAAACTGGTCCAACCGTCTAAGACTCCGTGTCTGCAAAGGCTTGGCTTCAGAGCCATGCTGGAGTAGTTGGTGGATGGAAACATAAAGCTGAAACTGGATGCCAAGACAGTGAGCAAACTCTGCTGTCCCAAAGGACAGAAAGAAGAAGGGTAGGGAAGGGCAGCCCCGCCAGGGAATGGGTTTTTTTCAGTGGTGGCTCTGCTGCCCCTGAGGGCCTTTGGTGGAGGTGAAGTTGATCTCTAGGAATGACAAGGGGCTACTGACAGGCCCACTGTGAAAACTCTTGGTCATTTTCTTGACTACGTTGTCAAAGTAGTAGGTAAAGGGAGGTGGAGAGGAAAAACCAGAAGTTTGAAAGTGTACGAATAGGTATGGCCACCCCAGTGTGATGTGCTTCCTCTCTAAAGGACCAGACAATGAAAAGGTGATTCTTGCACCTCACTCTTTTAGCTAGGAGAAATGTCACTGCTGAAAGAAGGGTCTCTCCCCAGCTGAGGGAGGGAACATCAGTGTTTGCTTCAGCCTGTTTCCCAGCAGCTTCCCCTGGAGCCCCAGGGACTCCTGGAGGCAGCCCAAGGGGGCAGAGAAAGTGCTGCCTTGGGCTGGTCCTCTGCTGCTGAGCTGGGCTGGGCTCCTGGCATGGAGGGAGCTCATGGCAAGCGGGCAGCATTTCAGAGAGACAGCTCTGCCCAGGAGCAGCTCCTCTGAAAAGCGCAGCAGGGCTGAGGGCACTGCCTGCAGGCACCGAGGGGAGAGGAGTGAGGCAGAGAGAGACGTAAAAGGCAGTCTGGGGTGGGAGGAGAGAGGAGACCTGACCTGGAGAAAAATCATCACAGCCCTTCACAGGGTAAGTGTCTTGCTGCAGGGCAATGCAGCTGTGGTTCCTGGAATGACCTCCTAAAGCTGGCACATGCCACAGCCTATGGGATCTGTCAGGAGGACTCTCACATTTTGTGCAGTGCAGAGAAAAAGGACGCGCTTTGGAGCAGAGGTTCCCTGCTGCACCCTCAGAGGGACAGGGCATGTCAGCTGCCTTCACCCGGGGATGGCTGCGGAGTGTGAAGCTGGGTGTGCAGCCAGGGGTGCCCAGGGCTGTCCTGCTGAGCAGGGTCCCTGCACCCCAGGGGGCTGTGTGCTGGGGCAGGGACTCTGCCGCTGGTCAGGTAAGTACTCAGCCTGCCTGGGGAGCTCCAACAGCAGAGAGGGGAGAAGCTGTGGGTGGAAGAAGCAACTCGCAGCAGGGCAGGGTCCTTCTGCTGACAAGAGGGTGCTGTGTGGGTCAGGGCAGCTCACAGCTCCAGATCAGCCCCGGGGCATTTCTGAGGACACTTTTCAAGGGGAAGCTCAAAGCAGGGATTGCTATAAAGTTAAGGAGCTTTCCAGAGCCTGGGTTTTCTCTTTCCTAGTCTTGGCGAATTTTCAGGAGAAATGGAAAAGGAGCTGTCAGGCTTGAACAGCTCACTGAGACTCGGGAGCTATAACTCTAAAGGGATCAGTAAGTCTGATTGGAGCCTTCTGAAGTAGAGCACAGGGACTGAGAACAACTGCCTGGCTGTGCTGGTGCCTGGGAGGTGGCATGCACAGCTGGGGAAGGGTAACTCTTTCCTGATTTCCCTGCTGCCTCTCCCTTTACCTCTCTGAGACAGACCATCACTACTTTTTTTCCTTGGTTCTCCACCTGTCTGTGTTACTGTTACCTTGTTTCTGCTGTCAGGCTCTCTGGGGATGGGAGTTTCAGCTGCAGAGTCACACACTGGTCTTGTGGGTCCTCCCATGCAGCTGTGTCCATGGGAAGAAGTGTCCCAGCTTTCCTCTCATCTGAGGGGTGATGCTCAATGCTGTCTGTGGGGCTGGGGAATGAGCTGATTCTCCCTTACAGAGATGCCAGCACAGTAGGTCACTTGGCTGTCACCTCAGAGCGTCCTTCCAAGCTGTGAGCTGCCCTGCAGGATGCAAACCTGTCTCACAGCAGCTTTCTGTTATCAGAAAGCCCCATGGAGAAGCACAGAGATGCTATGACTGAGGAAATGCTCTTGGGTTGGTGAAATGAGCCTGGTGTGTCCTTGGCTAGAAGCAGGGTGCTGAGACTTTGAGAAAGGGTGAGACATTTGGTGGTCTGCAGTGGATGTCTCTGCTCTCAGCAGTGTCTGGTGGCTTTTCAGGGTAAAATATGGGAGTGTGATCACCCTCCACCTCAGACAGGTGCAAGCACAGTGAAAGTGGGAACTAGACAGAAGGACAGAGCAGCTCCCCTCTCTCTGCACGAAGCCACAGGCAATCCTCCTGACTTGCCTGGCTCATGCTGTTCTCCCAGACTGCAGCAGAAAAGCTGAAGGCTTCCGAGATCTAAGAAAACTCCCCAGGGGCGATATAGGCAGCTGTAAAAAACCCTAGAACTCTAAAACTATTTTTACCTTCCTGGGTCCTTATCATTGGGAGTGCAGGTGCTGACAACCCCTTCTGCGTTAGGAGTGGATTCAGCTGACAAAGTCAAACACCAGACTGGCCCCTGCCCGCACCCATCCCATGAACCCACTGCTGCAGAGCAGGGCTGACTTCTCAAGAGCCCATGGGCAGAGGCCCTGCTCTTCACTGCACACGCTCGGCCAGCACCAAGCAGGGCTCCAGCCACAGGCCTGAAGGAAGGTCTCCTAAGAAAAGGAAAAGGGTCTGTGTGTGTGAGAGTGGGAGGGTCTGTGGGAAATGGCTTTGATATTGCTCAGAGAATAATGCCCTGACTCTTCACTGTCTTTTTTCTACTTTGAAAGCACCCCATGCCCAGAGGAAGAAAATGTCCAACGGCAGCTCCATCGCTGAGTTCCTCCTCCTGGCGTTTGCAGACACGCGGGAGCTGCAGCTCTTGCACTTCTGGCTCTTCCTGGGCATCTACCTGGCTGCCCTCCTGGGAAACGGCCTCATCATCACCGCCGTAGCCTGTGACCACCGCCTCCACACCCCCATGTACTTCTTCCTCCTCAACCTCTCCTTCCTCGACCTGGGCTCCATCTCTACCACTGTCCCCAAAGCCATGGCCAACTCCCTCTGGGACACCAGGCCCATCTCCTACCGAGGATGTGCTGCCCAGGTCTTTCTGTTAGTCTTTTTGATCTCAGCAGAGTATTTTCTTCTCACTGTCATGGCCTACGACCGCTACGCTGCCATCTGCAAACCCCTGCACTACGGGACCCTCCTGGGCAGCAGAGCTTGTGTCCACATGGCAGCAGCTGCCTGGGGCAGTGGGTTTCTCAGTGCTGTGCTGCACACTGCCAGTACATTTTCACTACCCCTCTGCCAAGGCAATGCTGTGGACCAGTTCTTCTGTGAAATCCCCCAGATCCTCAAGCTCTCCTGCTCAGATGCCTACCTCAGGGAAGTTGGGGTACTTGTAGTTGCTTTCTGTTTAGCTGTTGGGTGTTTTGTTTTCATTGTGCTGTCCTATGGGCAGATCTTCAGGGCTGTGCTGAGGGTCCCCTCTGAGCAGGGACGGCACAAAGCCTTTTCCACCTGCCTCCCTCACCTGGCCGTGGTCTCCTTGTTTATAAGCTACTGCCATGATTGCCTACCTGAAGCCGCCCCTCCATCTCCTCCCCATCCCTGGACCTGCTGGTGGCAGTTCTGTACTCGGTGGTGCCTCCAGCCGTGAACCCCCTCATCTACAGCATGAGAAACCAGGAGATCAGAGATGCCCTGAGAAAACTAATCACTGGATGCTTTTGAGAAGGAATAAACTACCTGTTGTCCTTTGCATAGGATTCATAATATATCGCATTACAGGCCCAGCCTCTTCTGGTGTTTCTTTTACAAAGATTTTGGTTTCATGGCTTCTTTAATTGTTTTGGGTTTGGGTTTTTTTTTGTTTTGTTTTATTTTACTTATCTGAATGCTTTCTACAAAGTAATGTCTTTATTCGTCTGGTTTCTAATTCACAATATATCCAGCTTTTTTGTGACCTGGAGGTTGTGGAAATGAGGAGCCGTACCCTCTGTGAGTTTAAACAAAATAAAGGGCCCTGCAGTGACTTGTTCTTCTGAGATCCTTCCTCCAAGACCTTCTCTGCAGCTGCAGGGAGCAGTGCCTGTGTGCAGAGGGGAAGAAGAAAGGAGTCCCTGCACAGCAGCACTGCCAGGGAGCACCAGCGCTTGGTCTTTCCCGAGCTGCTCTCTTCCCACTTGCATGCTTTCCTTCTGAACCCTTTGGTTGGTGGAACACAGTCCTGCTGTGTGGCAGGCCTGTGGCTGCAGGCAAGGACGGGCAGCGGGCACTTGTGTGACAGAGCTGGCCTCCATTGCTCCATTTCCATTATACAAGGGGATATCCTCAGGCCTTGTGCCACAAATGCCCCCCAGCTCTGGGGCTCACCCCTCTCCACCCCCGAGGAGTTGCCGTGCCCTTCAGAGGGTCTGGGGCTGTGGGCTGAGTGCCCAGAGCTCTGCCGCACCCTGTGGTGGGCACTGGTGTGGGGCCATGCCAGACTGGGCTGTGCTGGGGAGAGGGCAGGGGAGGTGCAGAGAGGTTAAGGGAAGTGGGAAGAGTTTAGGGGGAGCTGGTCTGGGCTGGAAAGCGCCCAGGAGAGAACAATATCAGTGTGTAGTTTGTAGTGTGTGACCATGCAGGGCAAGGACTGACACCGGGGGTTTGTGGTGCAGAGGCAGGGCTTGTGGCAAGCATGGAAGACACGCAGGTGCAGAGCACAGAAGAGGCCGGTCGGTGCCCTTGTGGTGTGGTCAGAGAGGAAAGGTGGCTCGGGGTCTTCATCACTCCCAACATCTCTTTTTGGCCATGTCCAGCACTTGCCAGTTATTCCAGGTTTACAGGTAAGTTTGGCTGTGAGGCCACCTCCACCCTCTTGGTGGCCCAAGGGCTGGTGTGGGGGAACGGACAGCCCTGCCCAGCCTCGCTCCTTCCCCAGACCCTGGCGCAGAGCTGTCTGCAAAGCCCCACCTGGGACAAGGCTGGGGCAGGGCGGGGGTCAGGTGCTGGGGCAGCTGCAAAAGTAGGAGGGTCATAAATCACAAATGGGGGAAGTTTCCCCACCCCGACTCTCCCCTTTCCCGTGCTGTGCCTGCAGAGTGGGGCTGTGGGACCGTGTATGGTCAGTGGGGCTGGGCCAGCACAGGGACAGGGTGCTGACAGGGGCCATGAAGCAGCTGCCAGGAGGTGCCTTCATGGACACTTGTTCTCAGAATTGCATACCAGAGGCTCATCACTGAGAACTCATAGCTATTTTCTCAAGTAACAAGAAAATTAAAAAGCTTTAGTTCATCATCGAGAATACTAAGGAGTTCCCTTTCAGCGCTGTCCTGTTACTGCTAGTAGTGATAGTTCCACTAATTCCAAAAGGTCCTTGAGAGCTTCTGTATTTTCCCCTGGCTCCAAACCTCAGGCTGCTCAGACACGGAAAGTGCTACCTCAAACCTCTGCAAACCAAATCTCTCCCACCTGCTCTCATCCACACTCTTTTATCCTGGAACACTTCTAACCATCATGTCAGCACACTGCCTGGTCTCTTTTTTATCTGGGTGAAGTCAGGGTGCTCCCTTGTAAAGCCTTCCCTACCAAAGTCTTTTCTACCTGCTGATCCTGCTTGTATCCCCTCACACAACGTACAGCTCCAACTTCCTTCTGCAGAGCTCCATGGGATGGACAGTTTTCCTGTTTCTTTCACGAGAAAAGGTGACAAACAGGAAAGACTCCTTGCCAGGAAGCCGCAGCCTTGGGTGTTGCTCACTTGGTTCTTCCTGGCACTTCATTCAGCCTCTGTTTTTCTGTATTAGGTGTTTTTCTGTAGCTACTCTTTCTGCAGAGATCTTAAAAAGACAATGATTTCATAAAAGATGGTCATAAAGGCCCTGTTGTAGACAACTATGTTTGCCATGAGCTCTGGAGGGAGTCAGGAAGATCGTTAATAAACACCAGGAATATGCAGGAATCTCAAGGCCTCTTCTGAAGAGCGAGCAGCTCTGAGCAGCAGTGATTGATTGGCCGTGTGTAGGGCTCAGAGAGAGGGTCGAGGGATGTCAGTGAGAAACGAGGAGGTGGCTGATGGCTTTAGCAAATCCTGAAACCCTCTCTGAGGCCAGAAAAGGAAAGTAGTGGATGTCTGTGGATGGGGAAGAGGAGGAGGTGTGTCCTGGGAAGATGTCAGGAAGCAAGACCCCTCTTCTGCAAGTCAGGGATGAAAGAGATTTTTTTTTTTCCATGTTGTGTACATGCCTAGGAGATGGAGAATGCCTGCTGATTCACGGGCACTGACACCTCAGAGAGGTGCCCGGCAGCACTGATTTTCCTGAAAGGGTATCACAGGACCACAAAACTACAGTAGAGTTGAGGTTTGAAGGGAGAGGACTGGACCCAGTATTGACCCCTGCAGTGCACCACTGGTGACCTGCCTCCAGGGAGACCTCGTGCCACTGACCACCATTGTGTGGGCCAGCCACTCAGCCAGTTTTCAATCCACCTCACTGTCTGCTCATCCAGCCTCTCCTTCAGCAGCTTCTCTATGAAGATTTTATGGGAGACAGTGTCAAAAGCCTTACTCATCTACCAAGGCAGCCATTGCATTGGAGAGGTTTATCAGGTTGTCAAATAGGAATGGCATTTCCTTTCATGAGCTGTGCTCTGGCCCTCTGTGGTGTATCAGTTAGGGTCTGGCACTTGGAGGGCCACGATGTTATGCCATTGTATAGCCCATAAAGATTTGGCCACCTCAAAAAAGGGATGATAGGTGGGAAGTGCTACCAGTTTTGGACATTGCTTGATAGCAAAGAAATAATAGTGGGCTCTGTCCAACCTCTGCAACCTCCATTGCTCTCAGCTCTGTTTAGATATGAAATGCAGATGTCAAACGCTTTAATATAAACTTGTCCTGAGAACAGTTTTGCCATTCAACGTGTTCATAGGAAATGCATTTTAGAAATGACTGTATAAATCTAGATTTACGTAGAGGGAGAGAAAGGGTAAGCAGCTTGCTGTTCCATGTCAATGGCCAATAGAGAAAGCAATCATGAGGATTTATAGAAAACCCTCAAAACTCTGGAAATGAAGACTTCTTACACACTGATTACACAGAGCTCTTTTCTGCATATGTTTCAACGTATATCTATCATCTCCACTCATGGGTTGATTCAGTTGCCCACACGGGGGTGGCCACTGCCTCCAGGATACCCTGAGGTAGCTGAAGACCTCATGTGGGACATACAAGTGTGATGCACACTGATGGCAGAACTATTGGAGCATGAGCTGGTGGACAGGCAGGTTGCATCAAAGCCTCTTGGCTGAGACAAGTGATTTCTTTCCCTTGACTAGCAAGGGAAGCCTGGGCAATTGCACCCAAGCTGTCTAGTGTTAGAGGTGATTGCTGTCATCCCTGCCTTCACCTACAAGGGAGTCACCTGTAGAAATTTACCATGCAGCAAATGAAAAACAAGTGTGTCTAGATGATGCAGAGTCTGCTTGAAGATGTGCCTGCAACTCAGATATGTTGGGGTTAGTGCAGATTTGGCTATTCAGAAGGGAGCATTTCCCTCCCTTTGTCTCTTTGCATCCCTCTGTGAGTCGAGGGAGCTTGTGACTTCAGTGTGTGACACGCTGTCTGCAAAAGAGTGAGTATGGACAAATAAACAAACAAAATCCAGGACAGGGAACATTTTGGGAGATCATGGGATCTGTGACTGAACACAAAACGTGTTTTTTCTTGGTCTAAGGTTATCGTCTGTAGGAAGCAGGTTTCAGTGGATGTAATGTGGACTTAATACCTAGCTGAGGAATGTCTTTTATTTTTTACTGAACTATGCCTTCCTTTGTTTTTGCTTGTTGGCAATTAAGAAACACCCTTCTGTGTCTGTGTGCCTCTCAATCTCCAAGAAAAACAGGTGGGAATTGGTGCCAACAGGCTGAAACATGCAGCTACAGCCTTCAGTGGTGAAAGCTAAGATTGGAACAGGGCTGCTCCAAGTCCCAGGTGGCTGATGGTAGGTTGGGGGTAAGGATGAAGACTGACCATAGGTTGTGCAACATGAAGGCTCTGGATTTTCACATCTATCCAGACTGCATTATGAGATGCACAGGATCAATATCAGTTAGAGATTGCTGACATCAATTCATGTATAAGAAGAAAAAGAACGTGGAGAAAAAGAAACCCTTTCTTTTTGGTGCTGTTAGGTGTTCATATCATTCCATGTTGATTACACACCTGAAACTGCTCTAATTAACCACATCAGAATTGAAGACTTAAAGGAAAATGATGCACAGTGACTGGACTTGTTAGGGTGTTTTGCATGTTAATGAGCCCTCTGGTGCTGACTTCCTGAACTGTAGATCCTGAAAGACTGAAAAAGCCCCTAGAAACTTCAAAGTCAGCAGCAAGCCTCCAAGTTTCCGAGCGTGTTAGTGGGCTCCAGTGAGGGCCATCCCTGAAAAGGCCATGGAGGGCAGGACCAGAAAAGGGACCGTCCCTGGGGGCTGGTGAAGGAGGAAATCAGAGGCACTGCTTAGAGTTGGAAAATCATGCGTGGAATGTGGCTGTGAAAACACTTGATGCGTTTCACCAAGCAGGACAGCAAAGCCCTGACCCCCATCCTCTGGGAAAGGGGTCCCATTACCTCACGGGATACTTGTTGCTCCTCTGGGGAGCAGTGGGATGTGGGGGTGTGCAATGCCGAGTGAGGACAGGCTAGACAGAGGGTGGGTGAGGAGGCAACAATGCCCTGGGGCTATAAGAACCTGGTGTCTGCTCATGGGCCTCAGTGGAAGAGACAGCAGCCAGGGTGGAGAGGATAAGGATCTCAGTTGTGTTGGCTGGTGGTGGTCTCACCTGCTGCAATGCTCTCAGTCATCCCCATTGCAGGCTGTCCTACACTGTCCTGTGCCTGTGCTGGTTTCCCGGCGGACATTAGCTACGTCCCCATTTCCCCACCCCACTTGGACCCTGGGATCTCCCAAGGCATACTGATGCTCTCCTGTCCTTACTGGATGTTGTTTTAAACACAAAGCTGTGGTTAAGCAAGGATTGGCATTTGACTATCCTCATGTTGGAAATGTATTTCTGTATATGTGCACTAACTCCCTTGTTTCATCCCATTGACTCTTGTGTTTGTGTCTTCTGCCATGGACACGAGCCTGACTCTGTCTTCCTGGGAACACTGCAATTCTGCTGCATATTTCACCCAAGATCTTCCTTTCTCCAGGCTGGACAAGCCCAGTTCCCTCAGCCTCTCCTCACAGGTAGAGTCTTCCTGCCTCAGACCATTAGGGGGGCCCTTTGCTAAATGGCTCCAGCTTGCTAACATCTTTGCTGTACTGGGATCTGAAATCTGGTCACAGTGTTCTGTGGAACCTCTTCCCCCAACCACCTGGCCGTGCTCCTGGTCATATAGCCCAGGGTGCTCCTGTCCTCCCTTGCTTCCAAGGCACACGGCTGCGTCCTGTCCAATTCACTGTCCACCAAGAACTTTCCAAAAGGCCTCCTTCCAGCCAGGCAGCCCCCCGCCTGTGTTGTTGCCAGGGTTAGTCCCCTGCAGGGGCAGAAACTGGCATCAGTCCTTGAAGGATTTCCTGACTTTCATGCCAGTGCATGCTCTCCTCTTCCTTGAAGCCTTTCCCTGAGCACAGGGACCTGGAGACCATTTCAGTAAAGACTCAGGCACAGCAGGCATTCATTCCTTCAGCCCCAGCTGTGTCTGCTGTTATTAAATCACCTTGCCCATTCTGCAGCAACCCTGCATTTTCCTTGTTCAGCCTTGGTCTCTCAGAAGTGACCAAAGGTCTTCTGTTTGCTTCTGAATTCCCTTGCAACCAGCATCTCCAGGTGAGCTTTTCTTTTCCTACACACATACCTCCACTACAAAGGCAACAGAAATTTGTGCTTTGTACCTGTCCCGACCCCTGCCCTGCTGCAGCCTTGTCCCACATGGGGCTTTGCAGATAGCTCTGCTCCAGGGTCTGCTGAAGGAGAGAGGCTGGGCAGGGCTGTCTGTTGCCCCACACCAGCCCTTGGCCCAGCAGGAAGATGGGATGGCCTCACAAGCAAACTCACCCTTAAATATGGGGTGACCAGCAAGAGGTGGAAATGGCCAATGAGAGACACTGGGAGTGACAAAGACCCTAAGCCACCTTCCCTGTCTGTCCACACCAACAAGGGCACAGACCGGCCTCCTTCTCTCTCCTGCACCTGCATGTATCCCATGCTTTCCACAAGCCCTGCCTCTGCACCACAACCCCCCGGTGTGAGTCTTTGCCCTGCATGGTCACACAACACAAGCTATACAATGATATTTTTCTGTCTTGGGCACTTTCTAGCCCACAGCTCCCCCTAAACTCTTCCCACTGCCCCTGACCTCCCCTGCCCCTCTCCCCAGCGCAGCCCAGTCTGGCATGGCCCCACAGCAGTGCCCACCACAGGGTACGGCAGAGCTCTGGGCACTCAGCCCACAGCCCCAGACCCTCAGAAGGGCACAGCAGCTCCTCGGGGGCGGAGAGGGGTGAGCCCCAGGGCTGGGGGGCATCTGTGGCACAAGGCATGGGAGATCCCCTTGTCTGTTGGAAATGGAGCAATGGAGGCCAGCTCTATCACACAAGTGCCCACTGCCTGTCCTTGCCTGCGGCCACAGGCCTGCCACACAGCAGGACTCTAACCATGCTTGAAGAGCACTCAGGCTTTACACCAACCAAAGGGTTCAGAAGGAAAGCATGGCAGTGGGAAGAGAGCAGCTCAGGAAAGACCAAGCGCTGGTGCTCCCTGACACTGCTGCTGTGCCAGGACTCTTTTCTTCTTCCCCTCTACACACAGGCACTGCTCCCTGCAGCTGCAGAGAAGGTCTTGGAGGAAGGATCTCAGAAGAACAAGTCACTGCAGGGCCCTTTATTTTGTTTAAACACAGAGAGGATATGGCTCCTCATTTGCACAGCCTGCGGGGCACAAAAAATCTGGATAGACTGTGAATTAGAAACCAGAGGAAGAAACATTTCTTTGAGGAAAGCATTCAGATAAGTAAAACAAAGGAAAAAGAGCAACCAAAAATGACACTCAAAACCAAAAATCACCATAAAAAAACCACCAGAAGACAGGCTGGGCCTGTAAAGAGATATGAGTCTTATGCAAAAGATAACAGGAAGGTTATTCCTTCTGAAAAGCACCCAATGATTAGTTTTCTCAGGGCATCCTTGATCTCACGGTTTCTCATGCTGTAGATGAGGGGGTTCAAGGCTGGAGGCACCACCGAGTACAGAACTCCCACCAGGAGGTCCAGGGATGGGGAGGAGATGGAGGGGGGCTTCAGGTAGGCAAATGTGGCAGCAGTTATAAACAAGGAGACCACGGCCAGGTGAGGGAGGCAGGTGGAAAAGGCTTTGTGCTGTCCCTGCTCAGAGGGGATCCTCAGCACAGCCCTGAAGATCTGCCCATAGGACAGCACAATGAAAACAAAACACCCAAATCCCAAACAGACACCAACTGCAAGAAGCCCAATTTCCCTGAGGTAGGCATCTGAGCAGGAGAGCTTGAGGATCTGGGGGATTTCACAGAAGAACTGGTCCACAGCATTGCCTTGGCAGAGGGGTAGTGAAAATGTATTGGCAGTGTGCAGCACAGCATAGAGGAACCCACAGCCCCAGGCAGCTGCTGCCATGTGGACACAAGCTCTGCTGCCCAGGAGGGTCCCGTAGTGCAGGGGTTTGCAGATGGCAACGTAGCGGTCATAGGCCATGACAGTGAGAAGAAAATACTCTGCTGAGATCAAAAAGACTAACAGAAAGACCTGTGCAGCACATCCTGGGTAGGAGATGGCCCTGGTGTCCCAGAGGGAGTTGGCCATGGCTTTGGGGACAGTGGTGGAGATGGAGCCCAGGTCGAGGAGGGAGAGGTTGAGGAGGAAGAAGTACATGGGGGTGTGGAGGCGGTGGTCACAGGCTACGGCGGTGATGATGAGGCCGTTTCCCAGGAGGGCAGCCAGGTAGATGCCCAGGAAGAGCAAGAAGTGCAAGAGCTGCAGCTCCCACGTATCTGCGAACGCCAAGAGGAGGAACTCAGTGATGGAGCTGCTGTTGGACATCTGCTGCCTCTGGGTGTGGAGCACTGAACAAGGAGACAAGGGCAGTGACAATTTAGGGCATTATTCTCTGACCAAAATCAAAGCCATTTCTCATACTACTTGTTCACCCCCATTTTTTCCATTTCAACGAGATCTCTGTTCAGCTCTGTGGTTCGAGCTCTGTTTGGTGCTGGCTGCGTGTGTCGTGAGGAGCAGGACCTCTGCCTACTGGTTGCCAAGGAGTCAGCCCTGCTCTGTAGCAGTGGGTTTCTGGGAATGGTATCCATCATGGGGTCAGTCCTGGTGTTTGAATTGGTCAGATGAAACTACTCTTAATGTAAAAGTGCTTGTCAGGATCTGCACTCCCAGGGCTAAGAAACCACAATCAAAACAGTGTTTGAGTGAGGGGGGGGGAGGTTAGAGCTCTCCAGTATCCCACCTGGAGTTTTTCTTGGATTTCAGAAACCCTCATCACTTCTGCTTCACTCAGAGAAAACAAAGTGTGTCCTGTGAGGCAAGAGGGTTGCCTGTGGCTTAGTGCAGAGCAAGGGGAGCTGTTCTGTCACTCTGTCTTCTTGCCAGCTACCCTAGGCTCTCACCTTTCTGAGATGGAGAGTATTTACACCCCCGTGTTAATCTGAAAAGACTCCAGGCACTCCTGAAAGCAGGGAGACCCACTGTCCAACACCAAGTGTCTCCCCCTTTCTCAAGGTCTCTGCACCCCACCTCTTGCCAAGGGCACACATGGTTCATTTCACAAACCCAGCAGCATTTCCTCACTCATGGTGTCTCTGTGCTTTTCCATGGGACATTCAGAAACACCAAGATGCTATGGGACAGACCTGCATACTGGAGGGCAGCTCACAGCTTGGAAGGTCACCCCAAGAAAATAGGCAAGTGCCCTGATGATGGTATCTCAGGAAGGGAGAGTCAGCTCATTTCCTAGGGAATGACACAGGCTGCATTGCCCACAGCCCCAGAGCTTGGAGGAGAGCTTGGACACCTGTAAGCTTGTTCCCAAGGACACAGCTGCATGGGAGGACCCACAAGATGAGTGTGTCACCCTGCAGTTGCAACTCCCACCCCAGAGAAACAGACAGCAAGAACAAGATAACAATAGCAATAACACAGACTAGTGGAGAATCAAGGAAAAATGCAGTGATTGACTGGCTCAGAGAGGCAAAGGCAGAGGCAGCTGAAGCCTCAGGGAAGACTTACCCTTACCCAGCTGTAAATGCCACCTCCCAGACATCAATATAGCCAGGCAGTTGTTCTCAGTCCCTGTGCTCTACTTCAGGAGGCTCCTGTCAGACTTACTGATCCCTCGGAGTTACAGCTCAGGAGTCTCAGTGACCTGTTCAAGCATGTCAGCTCCTTTTCCATTTGTCCTGAAAATTCCCCAAGAGTAGGAAACAGAAAACACAAACTCAGGAAAGGTCCTTATTTTTATAGCAATCCCTGCTTTGACCTTGCCCTTGAAAAGTGCCCTCAGAGATGTCCTGGGGATGATCGGGAGCTGTGAGCAGCCCTGACCCACACAGCACCCTCTTGTCAGCAGAAGGACCCTGCCCTGCTGCGAGTTGCTTCTTCCACCCACAGCTTCTCCCCACTCTGCTGTTGGAGCTCCCCAGGCAGGCAGAGTACTTACCTGACCAGCGGCAGAGTCCCTGCCCCAGCACACAGCCCCCTGGGGTGCAGGGACCCTGCTCAGCAGGACAGCCCTGGGCACCCCTGGCTGCACACCCAGCTTCACACTCCGCAGCCATCCCCGGGTGAAGGCAGCTGACATGCCCTGTCCCTCTGAAGGTGCAGCAGGGAACCTCTGCTCCAAAGCGCGTCCTTTTTCTCTACACTGCACAAACTGTGAGAGTCCTCCTGACAGATCCCATAGGCTGTGGGATGTGCCAGCTTTAGGAGGTCATTCCAGGAATTGCCCTGCAGCCAGAGACTTACCCTGTGAAGGGCTGTGAAGATTTTTCTCCAAGTCAGCTCTTCTCTCTTCTCCCACCCCAGACTGCCTTTAACCTCTCTCTCTGCCTCACTCCTCTCCCCTCGGTGCCTGCAGGCAGTGCCCTCAGCCCTGCTGCGCTTTGCAGAGGAGCTGCTCCTGGGCAGAGCTGTCTCTCTGAAATGCTGCCTGCTTGCCAGGAGCTCCCTCCACCCCAGGAGCCCAGCCCAGCTCAGCAGCAGAGGACCAGCCCAAGGCAGCACTTTCTCTGCCCCCTCTGGGCTCCCTCCTGGTGTCCCTGGGGCTCAGGGGAACCTGCTGGGAAACAGGCTGAAGCAATCACTGGTGTTGCTTCCCTCAGCTTGGGAGAGACACTTCTTTCCTGAAATAAAATTCTCCTCTCGGAGACAAACTTCCATCTACATGCCAGGTTTTTTGGTCATATTGTTAGACAGGATCCCCAGAGAGAGGCAGGCAGGGATCTCCTTTACCCCTGCTGAGGGAAGGCATCCATGGGTTAATGGAGGCATCTCATCCTGCCTTTCTACTCATGGCATTTGAAGGAGGCTCTGCTGCCTCCCATGCACACCACAAAGCCACAGGAGGTGGGATTCCTCTTGCCTCAGTTCAGGTGTGAGCAAAATAGACACCTGCATGTGAGCTCCTTGTCTCAGCTCCCATCTGAATTAAGGGAGAGCAAAGGCAGGAGTCAGGTGTTCAGATGCAAATCCCTGGTGACATTTGAACTGCCAGAGGTGGTCCAAGATACATGTAGGTAACAGCAAACTGTAACGGAGAAGTTCATAGAGACAGGGCAACATCTTGGGAATCATGTATGAGCCTGGTGGGAAATTCCTTTGGCCAAGTGACATGGCAGCTTATGCCCAACTAAAGGCCAAAAGAACCTTTTCCTACTCCTTATCTTCATGGCACTTGACACAGGTATTCATATGAACGCTTGCAGTCATGTACCATAGCGAGAGCTGGGTCTCTCTCTTTTCCATCAGCTGAATTTACTGTACCACCACTGACTGTAATGGCATGTGTCCCAGGTTCGTCCCCACGCTGCCTAACAGAATTCAGGGCAGGTACTCTGTTTCATGTCCAAATCCAGGGCCACAGAGCTACACGAGATGCCAAGGCTGGCAGGGACCTCACAGGAGCTGCAGGAAAGCAATTCCCATTCAGGGTGGGTGCATCATAGACGTCCCAGATGGCATCACAGAGAGTGCGATTTGGTGCCTGTTTGCCATACACTAAAGCCATCAGTCAGAGGCATCAGTCATCAGAGAGGCAAGGTGTGCTCCTTCTCCACCCAAGAGCTGCAGGCATTGCATGAACAGGAAGCATGTCACACAGGGTGTTTACTCACTCCCTTGATGATCCAGTCAATGAAAAGACCAAGAATTTTCAGAGTGTGCCTGGATACATCTTGTCTTCAAGGACATCATCCTCCAAGCACAGCAATGGTCCATGTCAGAACTCGGTGGAAGCTCAAAAGGATTTCAAGGGCACCAAGATGAACTTTGGTACTTCAGGAACTGTTACAGAAGCAAAAGAGATAAGGTAGGACCACTGCTGAAATGAGGAAGAGTAGCTCTAGATAGATCTGAGGTACTCTACGTCACAGCCTCGGTTAATACCAGCAAGGTCTCCCAGGCCTTTGAGCTGTGAGGCAGGACTCTGGAGGAGAACAACCAGCAGTGCATGGGGATCAAGCGCGGGGTTACTCAAGCAAACTACACCCTTACCAGTCCATGGGAACCATAGGGGCTGCATCCAAGGGTGCTGAGAGAGTGATTTTTGTTCTCGAGGAGGCGCTGGTCTGGTATGACCCCAGTAAGAAAGGAACTCGGACAAAGTGAGCTGCATTTTAAAATTATGTTCATCATCGTTAACACTATAAGGAGAGAATCATGCAGATCATCTTAGGCCCCTTTAGATGGTGAGAACCCCAGGTGGTGTAGCATTGAACAGGCCTTCTACCTGAATGCAGCAAAGCATGCAGACCCCATCCATAGAAAACAGTCTCCTCTTTTGGTCATCCAAGCTACTATAGGATTTTCTTACAAGGAACAACTCTACTCATCGTCTCAACAGTCAAACAGAAATGATGTTTTCATGAGAATGTTTTGCTGCACAGTTAGATACAGGCAAGGCCACGCAGGAGGCATGATGTCCAGTACAGAGTGGGACCTGCCTGCAGGCTCGTGTGTGATAATATGCTGCTGAGGTTGTCCTGCGGCCCAGGGATCTGTGCAGCATAACACAGGTTTGATGGCCGTGCTGGACGCGCAGCGGGGTGCAGCGCAGCCCTAAGAACTCGATGTTCAATCTTTTTGTGGTCAGGACCAGTGTTCAGGTTTCCCTGTGAGAAGTCTGTGGTCCACTACGCTACCACAGCTGAGATGCCGTGGCCCTAATGTGCACTGCCAGGAGGAGCTGGAGACGCGTGGCTTGTCACAGAACTGTGATGGTTTTGGATGAAATGAGACGTGGTGGGACAGCTTGCTGAGCTGTGGTGCTGCAATGGAGGGCTACAGGCTCTGCCCAGGGAGCAGCAGGGAGGACGAGGACTATGCCCCCTGTATGAAGGGGAAGCTTGGATTTGTGGGGGTCCTCTATGTGACAGACAACAGGTTGGGTTAGCTTTTGTCATTTAGGATGAGAGCAGGAGTCAGCAGGAGTGACCTGGTGTTTGCAGTTACAAACTGCTTGCTCAGGGAGAGGAAACAGAAAAGGTCTTTTGTCAGCAGCCCCAGGAAGTCTCCAGGTTCATGAGCAGGTTCCTGTGGTGAACAACTTTAAGTGCCCTGGCATTCCCTGGCAAGGCAAAGCAACAGGGTGCCAACAGCCTGAAGTTGGCTATTGGGACAACTTCTTCAGCCAGCTGCCAGGTGGGCCACCAAGGGTGATTCTCACCTGGACCTGATCCTGGCCAACAAGGAACAGCTGGTTAGGGATGTGATGATATTCAGTGTCAGTCTTGGCTGTCATGGCCATGAATGAGGGGTTATCACTCACTAAAGGGCAGTGAGTAAGGCCAGCAGGAGAGCACAGACCTGGGACTCCAGAGGACAAGACTTGGACACACTCAGGAGGCTGAGACAAGTGGTGCCATGGGAAGGAGCTCTGAAGAGTGAAGGAGCATGGAAATCTGATAGGCCTTACAGGACAGCCTCTTCCAAGCACAGGAATGATCTCCCCAAATACCCTTGAAGAGAAGCAACCATCTCCGAGGCTGCTTGTGTGAACTGACTGAGCTCCAGGGCAAGAAGGCAGCAGGCAGGAGGTGGAAGCAGGGAAAGCTGCAGACAGAATGTCCCAGGATGTAGGGATGATGCCAAAGCCAAAGGTCCCATTGTCTTGAGAGATGCAGGGCAGGATAGAGGCAGCAAGATGAGCTGATACTGGTTCATTAACAGTAAAAGAATAGACAGGGGTCATGTGGGCCTGCTGCTGAGCTCCCTAAGTGTAGGAGCAGGTAAGGCTGAGGAACTTAATGACTTTCTTTGGCTGTGAGTTCTGCCAGGCCTTTGTGACTGGCGACAGGACCCTGGAGGAAAGCAACCAGCAGTAAGTGGGGATCAAGTCAGAGGTACTTGAGCAATGTCAGCCTTGAACAGCCCCTGGAGCAGAGGGGAATCATCCAAGGCTGGGGAGGGAGCAAGCCAATTTTTTAACGAGGCTCACTCTGCATCACTTTTGACAGATCATGGAGATCAGGACAAGTGCTTGATGCCTTGCAAAAAAGTTGACAGCTCTCTTCCAACACAGGCCAGAGGATGACCAGGGGAAGAAAAGGTTGTTTGACCTCATATTGCAGAGCAGTGTGTCCCTGAGCATGTCCTCCTGGATGATATTTCTGGGAAGATGAAGAGGAAGGCGACTGGGATGGCCAGCATGGATTTATCCAGGGTGGATCATGGTAGACCAACCTCATGGCTTTCTAGGATGAAAGGGCTGGGTTCTGGATGAGGGGAGATCAGTGGGTGTCTTTGTTATATTATTCTGTCCAGGACATTGGGAGTGAAAGAGAGAGGGAGGATGGGCAGATGGATGGCTGGACAGGATATAGAGATGGGCAGGAACTGGGCTTGATAGTCAGGCTCAGAGGGTCATGAAAAAATGGGTCGCACACTGCCTGGAGGCCAGTAACAAGCGGGCACTGCAGATGTTTTGCATCTTGACCGCATGTCTCAGCCGGGAGATGGGTTTCCCACTGCTGCGGCTGGCTTTGCCAGTCGAGTCACATGGGTCTAACTGGTGCAGACTCTACTTGAAGACATTCCTGTAACCCAAACATGTTGGGATTAATGGAGAATTGGCTATTCAAAATCAAAACATTTATTCACCTTGGTCTCTTTGCTTTTGACATCTTCGCCACTTTGACCACACTCCTGAAATCCCTCTAATTCACCACAGAATGAAGACCAGAGGCAGATTATGCCCAGACTGGCTCCTTGGGGTGTCTTGCATGCTAATGAGCCCTCTGGTGCCGAGTTCCTGAACTTGCAGAGCCTTAGAGACTGACCAAGCCTCTACAGAAGTCCAAGTCAGAAGCAAACCTCCAGGTTTGTGAGGGTGTTAGCAGGCCTTGCTGAAGTCCGTCACTGAAGAGACCATGCAGGGAATGAGCAGACAAAGTTCCTGTCCCTGGGGGCTGGTGAAGCAGGAAATTGGAGGCACTTGGCACAGGAGGAAATTTCCATGTGGAGGTCACTGTGAAAGCCCTTGATGTGCTTCACCAAGCAGGCTGGCCAAGCCCTGACCCCCATCCCCTGGGGAGGAGGCTCCTTTCCCCCTTGGGATGCTCAGGGCTTTTCCTGGGGGCAATGGATGTGGGAGTGTGTGATGCCAGGTGCAGGTTGTCGGTAGGCCACCTCGCAGGGTCTGTGGAGGGTAGGTAAGGAGGCAAGAGGCACTGGAGCTGTAAGGGCCTCCTGTCCTATAGGGAGTCTGTCCTCGTTTTGCCTGGGATAGAGTTAATTTTCTTCCTAGTAGCTGGTATAGTGTTATGTTTGGGATTCAGTATGAGAAGCATGGTGATAACACACTGAGGCTTTCAGCGGTTGCTAAGTAGTGTTTATACTAAGTCAAGGATTTTTCAGCTTCTCAGGCCCAGTCAGCAAGAAGGCTGGATGGGCAGGAGAAGCTGGGAGGGGACACAGCCAAGACAGCAGAACAAACTGGCGAAGTGATATTCCATGCCATGTTATGTTATGCCTAGTATATCAACTGGGGCAGTTGGCTGGGGGGGAGTGGATTGCTGCTAGGGAACTACCAGGGCATCAGTCAGTGAATGGTGAGCAACTGCATTGTGCATCACTTGTTTTGTATATTCCCAAGCCTTCTATTATATTATTGTCAATTTATGTTGTTATTATTATCATTATTCTTTTCTTCATTTCTGTCCTTTTTAAACTGTTCTTATCTCAACCCACAAGTTTTACTTTTTTTCTCAATTCTCCCCCGAACCACTGGGTGGGGGAGAAGCGAGTGAGCAGCTGCCTGGTGCTAGTGCTGGCTGCAGATTAAACCACGACAGGGTCTCAGTGGAAGAGACAGCAGCCGTAGCCAGGAGAACAAGGGTCTCTGCTCTTCTGGGGTGTCCAAGCCCACCAAGGCCCTTGGCATCTCCCCACACGTTACACTGTCCTGTGCCTGTGCCTGTGCCTACTTCCTTGCTTCCAACACAAAGCCGTGGTTTTCTAAGGATTTGCCAATGCCTGTGAGCTCCCCACAGCACCAGCCCATCCCATTTCTAACAACCTTGCTAATGCTCATTTATCCCCAAGATTTCCAAGCCCCAAACTTGCTAGAATCCTTTACTGTGCTCCACATACCAGCACTGAACTGCACATCCTCCTTCTTCTGCTGTTGCCTCAAATTGCAAGCTCAACTTATTTCACTTCAGCGTGACACCCCGCCAACATTTCAAGTCTTCTTCCTGCCTTTAACGCACTCACTGCTACACCTACACGGCTCTCTCCCTTGCGTACCCTTGTGTCTCACATACCCTTCCTCTTCCCCTGCAGTGATTGTCATGCCCCAGTTTCTCAGGACGACAACTCAGGTTTGCTGATTCCCAGGTCAGGACTAAGGTGAAATGACACCAGGGATCCTTTAACTCACCAAACTCAACTTTTATTTGCTCACAACAAGAATTGGCGTGAAACTATGTCAGTAAACTGTAACATGTGCTAACCATATGTCACCAAAGATACAC